>NC_056733.1:1277682816-1277982816 GCF_019279795.1 Protopterus annectens
TTGCCACCCCTATAGTGCCTTTTTTAGGCAAAATTCAAAGGATAAAACCACCACTGTAACAGGTACAAGCATGCAAAATCTGAAGGTAATGCAACTCAATGCTAAAAGTCTAAACCTCAAAATGCACTCTCTCGAGGCACTCCTAAAAATGGAGAACATCGATATCTGTGCAGTAACTGAGACCTGGTTCAAGGCTCCTGAGAGCACCTTTGCAATACCAGGCTACAACTCTTACCGCATTTTTTCGGCCACCAAACCAGGACTGAAACACTAAAGGTGGAGGAGTGTCCATATTCACCAAGAATATTCACAACACCAGGCTAGTTGCCCAACACAATGCGTCTGAAATTCTCCAAGTGCAACTAACACAACATCTGCTACAGATCCTCCACCATGCCCCAAGATTCTCACTACACCTTTCTAAACATACTGGAAAATATTAAGATGCAACCAAACATCCTAATACTGGGTGATTTCAACTACCCTGCCATTAACTGGGAAAACTACTCATGTACCAACACCTTTGCCCAACAGCTCTTGGAATTCATAATTTCCAATGCCCTGGATCAACTAATCCTTAGTCCCACCAGGGGTTCCAATATCCTAGACCTGTCATTACCAACATGGGAAATCAATGCTCCACACCTATGGTCACCCCCTCATTGGTCAGGTCTGACCATAAGCTAATCACCCTTGACATCCACATCCCACCCCCCAGTAAGGAAACCGCTGTAAAAAAATTCTCCAAAGCCAACTTCATGCTACTCAAGTCAGAAGTGACAAACTTCATGACACCCATGCAGATGGGAACTGAAAGTTCGACTTCTGAATCCTACACTAAGGCACTGTACGTGCACATCCACTTATGCATGAATTGTGCCATCCTGAATAGAACCAAGATGCTCTCCTCCAAAAAAATGAAGCCAATCTGGTGGTCCCTTTCCATAAACAAACTTTACAACAAAAGGAAGAAACTGTTGCAGAAAAGAGGAAAATCCTGGGATGTAAAATACTCCCTTAACAGCCGCAGTAAGAAGCTGAGATCCCTCATAAAATCCCCCAAAGCTAGTTCCGAAAATAAAATTGCCAAAGATTCCAAAGACAACCACGAGGCATTATATAGCTATGTCAAGAATCTAAATGACAATGCTCAGATCTGCACTGAGCTACATTAAAATGGCATTAAATATACTGATCCCAAGGATATTGCCAATATCCTGGCAGATGGATTCAGTGCAAACTTCACCCCCCCCCTCACCCCCTAAAGGGCCCATCTCAATACCGAAAAATTGCCAAATTCTGGTAATAATGGCCACACAGGTAAAAAACGTACTCTCCAAAGCTAAGAATACAGCATCCATGGGACCATATGACATGCCAGGCTGTGTAATACATGAACTACAAAATGAACTGGCACCACAGTTAAGTGTCATGTTTAATCATAGCCTCACCTCAGACTTCGTGCCCACCGAGTGGCGCACAGCTACAGTTATCCCACTTCACAAGGGGGAATCCACCTTGGATCCTGGGAACTACCACCCATTCAGTCTGACAAACCTGACCTGCAAGGCCATGGAAGGTATTATCATGGAACTTATAAGCAAAGACATTGGCAACCTTCAAACACTGGATCCCACTCAGTTTGGGTTCATGAAGGGTCGATCTTGTCTCCTGAACCTGATTGACTTCATCAAATCAGTCTCCAGAGCCGTGAACAAGGGTAAGGTGGTCCACACAGCTTATCTGGACCTCACTAAGGCCTTCAACACCATCCCCCACTCTGGAATCATAGATAAACTTGCTAAGTTGCGCATTAATCCCCATGTCACTCAATGGGTTGCCAACTCGCTTACTGACAGAACCCACACTGTAAAAGTAGCCGACTCCAAATCCAGCTCCAGACAAGTGACAAGTGGAGTACCTCAGGGTTCAGTCCTGAGACTGCTTTTGCTTGGCATCTACTTCTCTGAGGTACAGGCCAACACTAAGGGACTCTGCTAACAAAGTTTGCAGATGACTGCAAACTGGGAGCCATTATTGAATCCCCAAATGATGTGGATATTCTACAAAAGGGCCTTACAGAAACAGATGCTTGGTGCCAGAGACATGGGCTCAAGCTCAATGCCAAGAAATGTATAGTTATCCACTTTGGGAAGAAACATGTACCCATGAATTACCATATAGGTGGCAGTACACTAAACACAGAAAGTGTGATAAGGGACACAGGAGGACAGTGGTCTCACCTTCGATAACCACATCACCACAACAGTTAGGAAATCCTTCTATGTGGAAGACCTCATCACTAAGGTCTTTTCATCCAGAAAAAAGGAGGTCATTATCCCACTGTACTCATCCCTCATTAGACCCTTTATAGAATACAATGCCCCATCTGCAACAACTGGGAAGGCCACAGAAATACCTCACTAAAAGAATCACAGGCCTAAAGCAAATGCCCTATGCTGACCATCTAAAAAAACTCCACCTATACTCTGTCACATATCGTCTACTCCTAGGTGATCTCTGCTTAACATATAAGGCCACGTCAAACCCAGAGCTACTGGACATGCTACACTTAAAGAAATCCCAATCCCTCAGAGACACACACTCCAGGGATCTAAATCTTGTCATCACAATGAGCAAAACAAGCTGGAGGGATAGGTTTCTGACCTAGAGACTCCCCAGACTCTGAAATAGACTGCCCATGCATGTCAAGAAGAGCACCTCTTTGGCCCTCTTCAAGAGGAACCTTGATAATTGGTTGAGAGATAGGAAATTCACCCTGGGGATCATGTCTGTTACCCTTCTAGACAGGGGTCTAGGGTAGTAAATACTGTGGGAAGAAATAGCCTGGGAATTGTTATGGCTAGGCTTGTATAGGCCCTAGGGCTGATAGCCTAGTACCAACCTATGAACCTATGAAAAGACATAATTCAATAGAGAAATTTCAACATTTACATAAAGTAAATATTTTTTGTTATAAACTCAGTTGTAGGTTTAACATTTCAAAATATATAGTACTAGCCATTAGTAGGTTAGGAAAATATTATGCATGGAGAGGGTAAAAGTATATTTGACATTGGAGAATATAGTACAATAGATATTAGAAAGAAAATTAGTTTTTAGTAGGGGAGGGATTTTTTTGGGTGGGATGAAGTAATAGTAAAGGTATTTGGATGAGTCAGTTCAAGGTGGAATGAGGAGGGGAGGGGTTTAAGTTGGAGTGTGGCAAGGGCATTCCCATTTTGAAGAAAGATGAGAGAGTAGCTGAGATTTGAAATTTGTATGGCTAGGTAGGTTGCACAGGTGTGTGGGGAGATTAAATTAAATTAAAATCTTTCACAATATTCAGCATACAATATTATTTAAAATAAATTAGTATGTATCAGATTGTGTTATTGGTAATCATCCTTTGACATACTATAGGAAGTCAGCTATCAGCCATTGAATTTTAAACATGACTCCTGTGGCATCATAAATACTAAGACAGGAAAAAAACACAGGTAGGGCTGTCTTTTAAAACAGTATTTCAAAAGCAGAAAAAGGTAAGAAGGTAATGAAAATTATCTGACTTTAGCGCTATAGCAGGGTTACTAACCCTAATAAGGTCATATTCCAGATTCCTGATTCCTAATTTGAGACAGAAAGACAATTGAAGTCTTCAGAGAGTGGCAAGTGTAGTAAAAAGGTATCCCTGTATGTAGAAGTGTGGAGGATTCTCCTGAAACTAGAAGTTGTGAAAGTTGCTTCACTGAATACTGCAGAAAGTCTTGTTACAAGTTAAACGTTATCTGCTTATTTAATACAAGTGCTATTTATTCTGGATTACTCAAGCTGAGGAAAGTTTTGTGGAGTTATTTTGAGTACCTGCTTGTCTGGATAAAGAGGGTGATCTTTTGTAATTATTATTTTGTTTTGCACCACTGAGGAGGAGAATGCATTTCATTTACTGTGGAATGCTGGAAGACTGAACTGGAATGCTGATTTTATTCTCTGTTTCTGTTATTTACTTATGTTATTTATTTGTGAGATTTTATTCTCTGATTCTGTTATTTACTTATGTTATGTATTTGTGAGATTTTATTCTCTGTTTCTGATATTTACTTATGTTATGTATTTGTGAACATGCTAACCTGGGTAGAGCACTGATCCCCATGGACCGGGGTCAGCCCAGGTGTACACACAAAATGCAATTGAAAATCAAAGAACACATACCATTTCCATATCTGAAAAAGGCATAATGAGGAATACAGGCAAAAGAAGAAATGGTGTGTAAAAATATGTTGAAGAGAATTATGCACATATAGGAATAGCGGAAATAGCAGTGTTACAATTAAATAGTGCACTGTTTGTACAACAGTGGTTAAGAAATGTATATATAGAGAAGGTACTCACATTATTATATTATACCTCAGCTTTTATTCAAAAAAGCTGATTTTTTTTGTTGTCCCTTTTATATAAAACTAAACTAATGTCTTTCAGCTTTTTCCTGTTAGGGGTCACCACAGCGGAACTCCGGTCCAGTCCGCTAATGCTTGGCAGTGGATTTTTACGGTGCTGAGGTGCCAGTCCAACACCCAACCTTCAAAGAAGGCACACCCATCCATGCACGCACTGACCTGCATGTCTTTAAACGTCACTTGACCATGGGGAGGACATGCAGACTCCACACAATCCCTTTTATATAATGATGTTTAAACGGTAACGCTGTTACAGACATTTTCTTGGTACTGCACCTTCATATACTACTGTCTTATAGGGAGTAAAAAAGCAGTTTCCTGTTAAAACTGTGAATGTTCCACTTGCTCTGCCTGAGTTTTCCCTACCCCAGAATAACAAGTGCAAGCTCTGCCTAGATATGAATTGCTTGCACACTAGCTGTTTAACAGATGTAAGAATCTAGAGTGAATGCTAATCCTCAGAATGATAGAAACCTGTTGAAAACTTGAAAATTGTTTAAATTTTTGTCTATATGTGGATTTGCTCCAGATGAGGGAATCCTCATGGCTGCAAAAATGTTTAATCTCACAAACTCTAAAGACCCTTATGCTCCTATGGGCATTTGCTCTGGAAAAGAAATCCTTGTGGCAGTAAAGAAGACTTACCTAAAAGAAAGGATAGCTACTTTTTTTCTGAGGGTAAAGCCAGAACCTAGCAAGTGATGATTGCAGCTAATGAGCTCTGTGCAGACTGGAAAGTGTACTTGATGATGTAATGCATTCTAAGAAACCTTTTCAAGTCTGGAGTGAGACACTGATCATCACTTTCTCAGCCTACAGTCAGCTCCACATGAAAAAATGTGCAGCCACTGACCAACATCTGCTTAGCCTACAGCAACATATTTCCATAGTCAAGAATCAGTAGCCAACTTCACTGAGATTTCTAAACATCAGCCGCCCTGCAAAGAAACTAGGGAAGAAGTTGACAGGTTGACCTACCTGATGTTGCTCAGCAGCTATGAGTTAGACAGACTTGGCCTCAATCTGAATGGGCTCGAATTCTATGCCCCACTTAACCAAGGACTCCATGAAGGCATTAATGAAGCTGGAAAATGATGGTGCACATGACTACCAAAAACTGAAATAAGACATCTTGGAAAAAAATGGAGCTTCATTGGAAACAGTTGCTTAGGTTTCAGAGATGGACATTCATATGTAGAAACCTGTATAGCTGTGGTGACCCCTAACAGGAAAAAGCTGAAAGAGATTAGTTTAGTTTTATATAAAAGGGACAACAAAAAAAATCAGCTTTTTTGAATAAAAGCTGAGGTATAATATAATAATGTGAGTACCTTCTCTATATATACATTTCTTAACCACTGAAATAATAAGTAACATTCTCAAAACCTTGAATGTAGATAAGTGTAAACGGACACTATCCAGTAACTTAAGAATGTGGATATTCCAGAGATATCACATCTTTTGAACAGATACTTGTTGCAGTAAATAACTAGCACTAATATATCCAAAGCTAATGGTACACCTTGTATGCCAGCACAAAAGTGAAACATTTTATATAATGTGTTTTATTTTAAGTGTTCTGTTAAAGGACATATAACCTATAGGCAAGTACTACATAGTTAATGGCAGCAGTGCTATACCTGTAAAAAACATTTAATGTTACCCAACAAGCTGTACATGAAAGCATGGCTAAGGAATGAGATAATGCTGAAATCTTCATAACTATGTGTTAGGAATCAGCTTGCTGTTACTATGCTGTTATTACACTTCCCAAATATAGATGGAGTATGAGAACACTAGTTAGAGCACGGTATGTAAGAAAAAAGCAACTAGTAAACAAAAAAAAAATGAAGTAACGTGTATACAACAGGACAAAAGGCATGCCTTGTAGTAGAGGCAGAAATATAAACTCTTTCAAGCAAAGTTTTACACCCAGCAGATGTAATACTTGGGCAGCATATCCTACTATTTTAAAAACTGGAAGGTATAGGGGAGATCTAACCAGATAATTTGTCAGAAACACACAACCATAGTAGAAAAGGTGTAGAGCTTGACATCACAAAATGAATTAAGATTTCACTCTGCGTAGAAGAGTAAGAGAAATCTGATACTGATCCTTACCAAAAGATTCCGTGTGTTAATATAATAGAAGAAGTCATTGGGGAAGACAAGACAGATGACAGATGGGGAAGGTGAGACTTGCCAAAAGATTCCAGTTGTTAAAGTTTGGAAGCTGGCATTTAAGATAAGACTTATACAAGGCTTCAGTTGCAAAGGAAACAAAGTCTGTGTGGAAACAGGCAGGGAAGAATATACTCAGAGACGTAAGTGTAAGAACTAAGGAAGAGATGTATGAATCTCCCACTGAAGAAAATGGGAACTTGAATAGAGATTAAACTTCTTCCTGCTATAGTAAAGCAGAGAGCTAGTCCAAAACAAAGGTTTGCCTCTTTGTGTAAAACAAGTAAAATTGCTACTAAAGAAGAGAAGGGGAAACTACTATTACTCCTGGTGGAAGAAAATTTTGTCCATGAATTGGTATTTCAGAGGATGAGGTAGATGAGAGAGAGAGATAAACCTCTAACAGTATTTCTAGAAGAAGAGGCCAGTACCTCTGCTTTACACTGGAATTATGAGAAAAGCATTGCTGGCCTGGCTGACCTCTACAATGGTCATATCAACTTAAAAATGCACAGTAGGATGACTGCACCCTATACAGAGATAGAAGGGATATAGCTAGAGTAGGTAGGAAGCAAGGTAACAGACAAAACCCACTTAATACCCATATTTGAGCTAAGAAATGCCTTTCTTTGCAAATTAACCCAAGACAAAGAGCACATACTGAGCCAGTTATTAGTTCCAAGCCCTTTTAGAACACTTATAATAAACTTACACATAAGCACTTGTCAGATGATTGTATAGGAATGAATAAGACAATAGCTAATATTTTAGTTAGGATTTACTGGCCTTGTATCACACGACAAAGAGAATTTTATGCAGTACAAGTGACAACATTTAACCCAGGATTTAAGAATCATTACTCATTGTAAATGTCCCTTGTCAGTAAATAGCAAATGTATATTATGGATCCACTTTTAAAATCAAGTTATGGCCACCAGTTTATCTTAATAATTATGGATTAGGCAACAAAAATTTCTTTAGCAGTAGAATCAATGCAAACTCCATAACAGAAGTTAAGTTTGGACAGTGCAGTGGTGCAGTGGTAGTGTTGTCACCTCACAGCAAGAGGTCCTCTGGTTCAATTCTTAGCTGGGGTGCCTTCCGTGTGGAGTCTGCATGTCCTCCCTGCATTCATGTGGATTTCCTCTGGGTGCTCCGGTTTCCTCCCATGTTCAAAGACACGCATCTGGAGTGTTTCTCCCTGGGCCTCTGCTGAAAATGGGCTTTGTTTCAAGTTGGACTTTCCCAGTTAACAAATGTTAAATAATTTAATAAAAAATTAAAAATGTTCCCTCAACATTCAAGATGTTAAAATGGAGAAGATATTATCAGTGTCTCAGTAACAAAAGATAAAAGAATATGGACTCCCGAAAAAGACATCTTGTCAGAGAAACATAGGAAAGCCAGTTTAGTCTTGCAAAATATAGTAATCATGCCTAGTGATTAAATACATTTGAAACCTAACTAGATTCCGACTACCAGTTCCAAGCAGTCATATATAAATAAGGCATCAACTTGGTATCATAAAGGAATTGTAAAATAAACAGTCCCATTGCATGGTTTTCCAAAGCTTGCTGTGTGCATAAGGTTTTATAATGACTTTAGAAAGCTGAAAAGCATATCTAAATTTGATTCATATCTCATGTTCTTAGTGGGCAAACTAAATGAAAAATTTGGCAGGGCTAGGTTTCTGCCGAATTTGAACCTAAGCAAAGAATACTGGCAAATTATTCTAGTGCCAGATGCAAAGAAAAATGACATTCCCCATGGCAGATAAACTTTCACTCTAAAGTCTTATCTTTTGCTCTTCGGGGAGTATGTACAGCAGTCTAGAGCTCAATATACAAAATTCTAAGACAGCATTACAGCTATGCAGCAGTGTTCCTTGATGATATAATTATATTTTCTGAGAATTTGGATAATAATATCTCTAAAGTTCAAGGCACCGTGGATTCTGTACATCAAACCATGTAAATGAAAGTTAAGCATGGCTGAAGCTCACTATTTAGATTATATAATAGTTGAGGATTAGTAAATCCACTGGATAAGAAGACTAATGCAATACAAATTTGGTGAAAGCTAACCACTTGAAGAATTCCTGACCCAGAGACTCCCCTTACTCTGGAATAGACTGCCCATACATGTCAAGCAGAGTGCCTCCTTTTCCCTCTTCAAAAGGAACCTTGACGACTTGATGGGAGATAGGGAATTCACACCGGGGATCATGTCAGTCACCCTGCTAGACAGGGGTCAAGGGATGTAAATATTTTGGGAAGAAATATCCAGGGAATTGTTATGGCAAGGCTTATATAGGCTCTAGGGCTGATAGCCTAGTACCAACCTATGACTTAAGACTTAAGACTTGCTGAGGCCCAGAATGCTAACATCAGACATTTATTTTGGATATTGCTGACACTGCATGCTTCTTGACTTTCCTGACCAAGCTTAAGCCTCTCTTGAGAATTAACTGGACAGATACAGTAGACCAAGTCTTTAGAGAGTTAAAGGCCATGTCATATTCAAAGCCAGGTTTAACCACTCAAGGCTTCTCCTCACAATTCCTGATCCATATTGTTGCCTCAGAGGTAGGCATACCTACAGTACTGTCTCAATTTATAGAGCAGGAATAGCACCCCATTTACTGCATTACCAGAAAACTCAATAATACTGAGAAATGCTATTAGGCAATTGAAAGAGTGTGTTTTCAGCACCCTCAAGATCTAATTATTGGACAGAGAGTTTGTACTATATATGGATCATACACTGTTATCAACAAAAAGACGGTGACATCAAAGTCTTTAAGTGGACATTGACATTCCTGCCCTTTAACTTCGGGGTCCACCATTCGCATGACCATGGCCACTTAACTGCACTTGGGCTGTTGTAGGTCAATAGCCTATCCAGAGAAACTAAAAATAGTAGTTCTACACTGGGGGATCCGTGTAACAATACTGTGATTCTTAAGCCGGGGGTGGGGGTGGGGGCAACTTGGTTGCCTTAGTACAAGTGAGCTGTTCTTTTACAATGAGTATGTGGGAAGCAGGAAAATGGAGACAGTTAATTAGAAGGAGCTACTTTTAAGACTGCATCAGGGCCATTAACTGTGCTGAGTTTTGATGCCTGATTCTGGAGGTGAGTCAGGAAGACAGGTGGAATTTCCAGAGGAAAGCAGCGGTAGTTAAAAGCAGTTCTTATAAGACAACATGTGGGTGTGTCCCTGAAATCTAAAGAGCTGAAAAGTGTTTTACTGCAGAAGATCTTATAAATGGCTAAAGCACTTACTTTGTCTGGCAGTTAGTGCAAAGGACTAAAATTCTGTCTTGATAAAAAAGCACATCCTGTGCCAAAGGTACAGAGTTTGAATCCTTCTACCGCTATGTGCCCTGAGTAAATCATTTAATCAGGAAATGCTTCAGGGGTAACCCTGGTAGGCTCTTTAATGGTTTTATGGTTTAAATAGACTATACAGATATTGTTTAATCTGGATTGCTCAAGCTGAAGAAAGTCTTGTAGAGTTATTTTAAACAGATGCTTGTTTGGCTAAAGAGACATTCTATGTATTGTTTTATTCTGGATCACAGTGGGGTAGAGCACTTTATACTTAGTGTTTACACTGGGAAGGCTGACTTAAAATGCTGACTTCTTCTCTTTCTGATATTTTTTGTCAAGAAAACTGAACTTTTCATTGTCCCTTGCAAATCAATATGTGTAAACTGGAAAAGAAAGTCTTAAACACTGTCTTGTTGCTACTGTAGCAAACCATACTGTCTTATTTTACATCAGAAATGCACTATGGCCACAGCAATGGTTCACATTAAAAAACTGTACAACTTTGGCACATTGACAAACATTTTTGTATTGTTCCATCAACTATTTTATCTGATCATTTTAGAATATAAAGAATTTCTATATTTTGAGAGTAATACTAAAGTACTCCAAGGTATCACTTTCCTTCCAACTTACAAAGATCAGCATCAATTCATTACTAGTGACCTTGCTGCAATGAGGTTGGTATCATTGGTTCCCTCCTCTGGGATGGCTTATATATTGTGTAAGACTGGTACAGTGACTCAACCTATGCAGTGTCTATAAGGGCCACCATACTAACATCTTGGCTCTTTTGCAATATTAGATCCTTTATGTATTTGCTTAAGCAATTTAGCACATTGTGAATTCTGTCAGTTGTTCTGTGACAAAATAGTATATGTACATCAGATTATTTAATCTCTAACCAATAGTTAGGTCATTCATCCTTTACTTATTAATGATCATTTTGGTAGTTCGTTTTAGATTTTCAATCCTTTTAGTAGCTAATTGTTGATTTGCCATGATGTTCTGTGCATACAGTAACATATTTTTGGTATCACATTGTTTCTGCTCAGAGCAGCCACAATCATTTACTTTTCAGGTATACAGATTGCCGTAGAAGTGAAACACTATAAGCAACATCTAGCATCTTAGTGGTGCTTTGCCCAAATCATAGGAACTAGTTAGTGGAACCAGTGCTTTGTAGGCTGTCTGGAGCTGGAAGTCTCTTGCTTCACCACATATCTGGATAACATCATTCTTGCCCACACTTTTGCAAGGCATTCTTTTTCAATTTGTGAATATCTTTGCTCTGCATTTGTTACCTTTCTGGAACAGTAGGCAGTAGGTCTCATGACCTGCCCATCTATCAGTAGTAAAGTACCGCCTGGACTATAATTATTGGCATCAAGACTCACAGCTGTTGGTTTAAGAATGCCATGGTAGGTAAGCACCAGTGCAGACCTCTGCAATTGTTCAAGTTTGCAAAAGGATTGAGCTGGAGTCTACCATTATGCCATAGTACATCTTTCTTTACTAAATATGTCAGTGGGCATATCACCGTGGGATGATCTGCTGCTATAAATGAACAAGGAATTTATCATGTCCAAGGTGTGGTGTTACTCATTTACACAGGTGTCACATTTTAGCTCTGCTGTGACTTTTACCTTGATTGAATCTGGTTTGATTCCACTAGAAGTAATGCGGTAACTATAATATTGGATTGTGGGTTTATCAAAGCTGCATTTGTCTTTATTTAGCTTAAGACCTGAGTGTTTAATAGTTTGGAGCAGTGTCTCCAATCTTTTGTCACATTGTCTCTTTATCAGGACCAAACACTATCACATAATCCATGACAATAATGACACCTTCATGCTTTTTCAACAGATTGCTCTTTTCATATTCAAATATTCCTGATTCTGAGATCATATTGAATGCAATCTTTTGAAAGAAAAAAAACTTCCAACTGCAGTAATAAAAGTTGTCAGATTTCTACTGTGTTTATGTAGTGGCATCTGTCAACCCCCACTTGAAGTGTTCAGTGTGGAGAACATTCTGCTGCCAATCAGCTTAGGTGTAGTATCCTCAAGGTTAGGTACAATGCACATTTACTTCATGTCTATATCACTTAACTTATTTAAACTGAACCATATTCTCACACTGTCATTCTTTTTGATAACTGGTACCAATGGAGAATGCAATTAAGTAGGTGTAGGTTTAATAACACTTTTTGTAAAGTTAAATGTTTTCATTTGTTGGAGATCTGCCTATACTTTAGAGAATATTGGAAATGGTATCCTTCTGCTGTGGTTAAAGCATATAGGTCTGTGTCTGGCATAAACTTTGTATTTACCAGCCCACAGTTAAGCAAAAAAGCATCTCCAGATACAGCCACATTAATTTGGTTTATTCTGGCAGTTACCTCCAGGTTGCCTGCCATGGTTCTACTAAGCAGGTTATTCACATATTGACTATGTAGCACATAGATCCATGTTTCAGATTTGTGCCCTTTCACACACTCATTGCTAGGAATCTGCAGTTAAGTTTGCCTGTAGGGCTATGCATTTCTATGCACATTGCATGCAGCTGCAGACATGCTTTTAGTTACTTGCGTATATACCAGATGTTAGTACGATAGTATTGTCCTCTCTATCTATTTTAAAACTTCCTGGATTTCTATATATTGGGAGTTTGACTTGTCGATTTGATCCTGTCATTGACACAGTCAGCAGTGAACTCTAAAAAATGCTTTCTGAGCAAAGGCAGTCCCTGGGTTATGAACATCCGACATGCAGACAAGCCATAGATATGAACAGGCTGCCACAATGTCAGAAATAATGTGAAAATAAATAACAATGTTTAAAGTTTCCCAAATCTTACCTTAAAATGAAGAATTCTGTTGTACTTTCATTTTTCCCATTTTCCCCATTCGTAAAGCTGCTAGCCCACCTTGTTAGAGCAGTTACTTCTGCCTTCACAGAGAAAAAGCTATCTGATTGGTTAAGAGATGGCTGTGTTGGTGATCTGATTGGTCAAGACTGCTGGCTTGTACAGTGCACAGTATTGAAACAGTTACTGTACTGTAGAGTAGAATGGGCAAATGACATTGCAGCTCATAGGCTCTAGGTGACAGTAGGAGTGGAAAACATTTGTGGGTGATGAATGTAGTACAGAAATGAGAAGTGAAGCTTAAAAAAAGAGGCAAGTTTAGCATATATAAATGTTTACCAGCTTACCGGCTGGTCAACTTCTCTACTCCTTCACCGTCGCCAAACTATGGAACTCGCTTCCTAGTTCTACAAGACACATGGGCAGCACCACCAACTTCAAACAAACACTGAAAAATCATCTCAACTCTTCCTGGCTATGTACATGCTCTATAACCTACCCTCTTCCTTCTACTTATAACTAAATTCCTATGCTTTTTACTGTTAGTGACTGATGATACTTTCTCCATATGTATTTATTTATTTTTTCATTGCTTGTTGATACTGGCACAATAATGCTGTTTAATTTATCTCAGTTTCTACCACTCTGAATTAATCTGGCAACTAATTAAATTCCTGCTTTTATGTATATATTCTGTATATGTTACTGTAATCAAACCAAGTAAATTCCTGACTTACGTATGTATTCTGTATATATTACTGTAACCACTATGTGTAACAGTGTTTCTACTTCTGTACCAATTAATGTTTAAATTTTTTCTGCATCTATGTTCTTGTCGGAGCTTTTCTCCCCAGGCCTCCACTGGAAACAGACTCTTTGAGGCCCAGTGGGCTTTCCCGGTAAACATATGCAATAAATAAACATATATTTTTTTTGTATGGAACATTCTACTGTACTGTACTATATTGCAGTACAGTACAGTAGAATATTCCATGTATGTGTTTCAACGTACATACAAATTTGACTTAAGGACAGACTTAAAATGGACCTCGTCCTTACCCCGGAGACTGCCTGCACATTGTTCAGTTTTATTCTCAGTGGCCATTTGTTTTACTTGCTTAGTTTTCTATACAACTGCAAACAGCTCCCATTTTGTTCAGTTCTTATACCTTCTACCACATGCTGTACACTGACCCACTCTGTGACAGCCTGCAGCTCGTGCATTTGCCAAAGTTATATTCACTCTGTTTCTCATACATGTTTACTTTGGACATAATCATTTTTATTGAATTTTCCATTTATTTATTATCTGTTGTATTTTTAATTTGCACACATTATTTATTGTACTTATATTAGTATTTTGTTTATTCATTTTTTCAACCTTTCTAGCAATTTAAATTGTCTTTTCTCAAGTGAAATTTACTTTCAGAAGTAACTTTTGATACACTTCAGTATCAACTAGCCAAACAAAGAGGTAACCTCTAATTTGTTCATTTTCTATCTGGGTAAACCACAATAATGAAATAGTTCATATAAGCACCTCACAAATGCTTCAGCAGACGCTCCCTTATCTTGAACATATCCTTTTATGAATATCATTTTTTTTTACACAAAATACCCATTGAGCTTACCTATTCGTAGCTCATATACAAGACTTTCACCCTAAGAAAATGAAAATGAATTGAAATATCTTCCACTTCCTTATCCGTGGCACACTGTAAAGTGGCTGCCTGCATTTATTACTTTTTTTTATCAAGCTTTGATGCTCTTGAAAGGATGCGATGCATTGCTTTGTGAAGTTTAACAGATTTGGGCGTTTGGATTTTACTACTTTGTGGTTAATTTTCAGTTATTTGGGGATTCTCAGCTGGAAATCAGTAAAGTAACATTGTTGTGAAATGGAACAGTGACTTTTTGACAGAAGCAGTTTATGCTAATCTCTGTGCCTTCTCACATTAGGTGAGTCACTGTCTACCTGATTACATTCCAAGTACACAGCAGTTAGACTTTTTTTCTCCTGAATCTAAACAGTTTTAGCTTGAACTGTTACTCATTTGACATGTTTCTCATCTTTTCCATTATTCCTGCCTTGTTGTTCCACTGTAAGTATTACAAATGTTTAGTGACTAAACAGTTCATCCAGTCCTTTAGCAAGAGCAGGAATAAATGTGTTAAAGAAAATTGTAGCTGAATTGAACCCACTAAAAGTATTGCAGGCTGCAAATCACCACACATTTTACCCCACATTATTACTTCCTTCTTATACAGTCCAAACAGGAAGGCCTGAATGAGCATATTTCAATTAGTCCAATTTTAAAACTAAAGGCACTAGAAAGATAAAGTGTGTGTGTGTGTGTGTGTGTGTATATATATATATATATATATATATATATATATATATATATATATATATATATATATATATATTTCTCCATTATGCATTTTAAAATTTTAACATTTTAATATCAAAAGTGTATTTATTTCTCTTAACATTTTCTACTATATCTAGTTTTTAGTATTTAATCACAAATATTTATTGTTTTAACACATTCAACATATTTAAATATTTATTGTAAATTGTCATTTTTTATGAAGCAGTGTTTATATATAGCGTGTTTTTAGGGTGGTGTGTTCCATGAACTTTTTCAGTTTGTATAGTTTGTCTGAATTTTAAATTCAGTGACTGCAAATATTGTGCTTTTAATGACATAATTCATTAGTTTATAACTGGGTGGAACTTCCTGTTTGGACTGCATAAGAAGGAAGTAACTATGTGGGGTAAATTGTCTGATGAAGTCTAGATCTTTCTGGACGAAAGCTCTCATCCTTGGATTTTTTGTCTGAAGTTAATAAAGTGGATTCTGCATTCTACAACTGTGTGGTGATTTACAGCCTGCAATACTTTGAGTGGGTTCAATTCAGCTACTTCTGGCTTTTGTGTTTATCTGCTTCAGTTTGTGCTTTGTGACTTTTTTAAAGAAAATTGTATCACATTTCTGCACTTCTTTCTGCTTTTGTCAACAGATACAAAGAGCTGTTTTGTTATCAGTTTCAGTGTGTGTGTGTGTGTGTGTGTGTGTGTGTGTGTGTGTGTGTGTGTGTGCTACCATTATTGATAGGTATTGCTTTCTCTTTATTATTGTAAGGAAATTTTGTATGTGATGTTCTTTTTTGCTAAGATCTTCTCACCTTTAGAAATTAGTCTCAGCTGGATAAGGTAGTGGTTTTCAAGCAAACAGTAAGTAAAAATGAATTCAAAGTGTCTACCTTTATTGTCAGTTATGCTGTTTTGCTTATGATTGCTACTTATCTTGCTTGATACAATTTGTCATAATAAAACTTTCCTATCTGGTAGAGATAGTAGAGTAGATGGTAGATGGTAGAGATGAGAGATCAACTCATGTAAGGGTTTCTTTACCATATAGTACTGATTGTCCAGCAATCAAGAATATTATTACGAAACACTGGCCTATTCTCTGTACTGATGACACCATCGGTAAACTTGTGGGGACTAAACCCTCTTTTTTATATAGGAACAAATTAAATTTAAGGAGAATGTTATGTTATTCAAAAAGGGATGAATGGTCAATGCCTCTTGAACACACAAAACCATGTGGACACTGTAATTATTGTAATTCTCTTGACTCCAGTCCATTTTTTGAACATCCTGACATGCACACTAACTTTAGCATACGTGCTGTAGCTACCTGTGATACTACTCATACAGTTTATTTGGCAGTGTGCCAAATATGTGATGCATTTTATGTTGGCAAAACCAATCGTCGTTTTAAAGACAGGATAAGAGAACATCTTTACCACATTAGGAAGGCTTCACCTCACAATGCCTTAGCTAAGCACGTAGCCCAAGCAGGTCCTGAGCATTATTTCCTATTTAGAGCTCTTGAGAATATTAAACCCAGTATACGAGGAGGTGACATCAGGAACCATACTGAGAGTAAGGAGAGTATGTGGATAGTTAGATTGAGAGCAGATAGGGGTTTAGGTCTCAATGAGAGAGCCTCCATTAAACCTATGTTAAACAAACGGAGGAATGTTTGTAGATTTTATAATAAATGATGGAACATATATGTTTTTACCCCTTGAAACAGATTTCTTTAGATATATATATTTATATATACATATTTATTAGAGCATCTTGAGTGTTCATGGAGAGTTTTTATATATATATATGTTTTTTATATGCTTTTTATATTCACTTTGTCATTTTATACATCTTAGCATGTTTATATGTGCATATATCTTTAAGCTTAGATTAACTCATGAATATGTAACAAGAAGCAGCCAATAGGAGATGTTTTAACTGTATAAATGTAGCCTATGTACTTGAAGGTCTTTGTTACATGATCTGATGAAGCTCAAATGAATGAGTGAAAGCGCTTATCTGACCTGCAGTGGAATTAAAGTTGGATTTTAACCTGAGGATTTTGCCTTTCATTTGGATTTTAACCTGAGGATTTTGCCTTTCATTTCTACTTGTGACTCTGCATCAGCCTAGTTGCTCCTTTTGGTTTCATTAATATTATTTAAGTTTTTCTGGAGCACTGGGCGTTTATCCTGTTTGTCAGCAAGTGGTTTGTTCCTGTTTTATTAGCTTCATTTTTTCTTGCTGACTTTGGAGCAGAGTCTACTACCAGTGAACAGCGTTTGCTTAGCGCATAACTTTTGTTTGTATCTTTACCCTGCATACAGACATTTTTGGCTACTTTATTTGTTACTGTGCTTTTGCACTATTTTTTCCATTATGCAGAGTCAGAGTGAAACTGTAGATATTGAGCTAGACTATGAGCCCCGAGGTGTAGACCTGGGCTCAGTCGCTCATCTACAGAAGAGGTTTGAACAGAATCTCGTCTGTTCAACAGTCACTTCCTGGAAATTCGGCGCTTTGGAGCACTTTGATGACGCGGATACGGCAACACCCGACTTGGATGAGCTACAACGCCTGTTAGACAGTCTAGAGAAAGACTTTGCACATTTGAAATGTTTGCAAACACAGCGCTTGCATTTTCAAGTATTGTTTGGACACAAAAATTGTACCGAGAGGATTACGTATATTAAACATGCCCAATCAGGGGGAACATTATCCAGAGTTGCTTTCAAGGTGGCAGCGCCTGAACTTGGAGGTAAGCAAACAGTACATGGAGTTACTTATTAACTTTTTTGCCTCTGAAGAGGATAAACTCATTAATAACATTAAGAAACAACAGAAGAGAATTTTTTCTTGTTTCCCAAGTACTGTAATAGAACGACTATTTGAAAGCCTGTTGGATGGAATATCAGCCTTAGAGTGGAAACTTCTCCAACAGAAGAGAAGCAAGATAATTAGAGATCACAGAGATTTTAATTTAGGACAAGTCTTCGTTTGGCCTAAACATGGACATTATAGTGCTACCATTAAACCTAATGACTATACTAGTGTTAGACAACTGAGTTCCGAACCTAGTACTGGTTCTGAAAATGTTAATGTTGTTAATAATGCTTGTGAAGCTGTGGATATTACTAACTGTGTACATAACAATGTATCGCCTAGTAATAGGGTACAAAATATAGCTAACATTAATAACACTACTACTTCCAATGATACTGATGATGTAATTACTATTTTACATAGTGAGAGTGGATCTAGCTCTATTAATACAAATAATAAAGAAGTTAGTCAGCCTACTACTGTGAATAATATTGCAGACAGAACTAACTTATATCCAGCAGTACATGTTGTGAAGGGACCGATCAATAAGAGGTTGTCAGTAGATGACTGCATAGTGAGATCCAAGTTACCTCACAAAGTACATACCACCATCACTACAGGAGTAGTAAGTGAGCTCCTTTTCCCTCCCAGTCCGAAGGACAAGAATATAACAAGGGACGCTCTATGAGCAGGGGAGACAGAAACGCAAATTATCAGAAGAGTATGTACCACATCAGACAATAAAGAAGATGTGGAAGAACAAAGTAAATTAGATACAGCTGAAATTTTGATACCAGCAGATTCTATGATACATAACATCTCAGGATATTTTTTGACTGAATGTGATGAGAAATTATTATGTAAAGGCCTAAACTTTATACCAAGTGCACACAGTAACTTTACAGACACTGTAGTAGACATGAGACTTTTCTGTCAAAATCTTATGCTTAAACTGCTATTTCATGATAAAACTGATAGTGAATTGACAGACAATAACGTTACTAGACCACCAAAGTTTAAGAAGCTTAGCAACTTTGTCCCACCTAATCATCCGTTAGTTGAGGCATATTTGAAACTAACTGAGGATGATTTGTATGAATATTTTTCTAAAGAAATATAGGAAGAATGGTAATTTGACTAGACGGGAGCAGACTAGCTTACTTAAACTTCAGTCATTACAGTCCATAACCATCAAACCAGCTGATAAAGGTGGTCGGATAGTAGTTATGGACACTAGCAAATATCATGATGCTATGATTAAACTCTTGGAAGATGATTTCTATTTACAAGTTAACGAACAAATAGTGCAAGCCACTATTAGTCACGTAAACAATATGTTATTAGATATGTTGAAAGGTGATATCTTGGATCAAGAATTGTTTGACTATCTCTTTGTTAAGAATCCACTTGTACCAACAATACATGGGTTACCTAAGATTCACAAAGACTCCATTGACCCACCAATGAGACCCATAGTGTCTGGTCAGGGTTGGATCACTGAAAACCTTTCTGTCTATGTTGAGAAACATTTGCGACCTATATTAAATAAGAACAAAGTTGTACTGAAAGATTCCAAACAGTTTTTAACAGATTTGTATGACTGCTTAGGTGGCATTTGTGACGTTGATAACTTGATTTTTGTAACGATTGACATCAAGTCCTTGTTTACTGTGTTACCAAATAATATAGGCCTGATTTATATCACTGAGTATCTACTCTTACATAGCGAATATACATCAGTTAAAGTAGACCTCATTGTACATTTCCTTGAACTCATTTTGAATAACAATCTTTTCACCTATGACAACAAGTTTTACCAACAGCGAGGTGGCGTAGCCATGGGCACACCTTGTGCCAACAGCTATGCAAACATGTTTTTGGCATTTTGGGAATTTGAGAGTCTCTTTAATTTAGAAATGTTTAAACAACATGTAACTTTTATAGACGTTTCGTGGATGAAGTTTTGTTTTATGGAGAGGCAGTGTTGATGATTTGTTTGTGTTCCATACTATATTGAACAACCTCACTGGCTATTTAACCTTCAGTATGAATCACTCTAGAGAGAAGATAGAATTTCTTGACTTGTATATAGAAAAGTTAGCATGTGGTTTGATTAATACAGGTGTCTATAGGAAACCTTGCTATTTTAATACTCTATTACAGCGTGATAGTATGCACCCACAGCATATTTTTAAGAATATCATTAGAGGCCAGGGGATGAGAACCTCTAGGCTAAATGCCACAGAAGAAGGCTTCCTAAATGAAGTGAGTGACCTCAAGATAAGGCTAGAAGAACGGGCTATAGCTCACAAGAGATTGAGCCCAACCTCTTAGATGTCAATAAACTTAGACTGAACAGAGCAGCCCCTTATTTTGGACCAGTTATTACTGATGGATCCGTTACAATAGACAATGGTAGAGATGAGAGATCAACTCATGTAAGGGTTTCTTTACCATATAGTACTGATTGTCCAGCAATCAAGAATATTATTACGAAACACTGGCCTATTCTCTGTACTGATGACACCATCGGTAAACTTGTGGGGACTAAACCCTCTTTTTTATATAGGAACAAATTAAATTTAAGGAGAATGTTATGTTATTCAAAAAGGGATGAATGGTCAATGCCTCTTAAACACACAAAACCATGTGGACACTGTAATTATTGTAATTCTCTTGACTCCAGTCCATTTTTTGAACATCCTGACATGCACACTAACTTTAGCATACGTGCTGTAGCTACCTGTGATACTACTCATATAGTTTATTTGGCAGTGTGCCAAATATGTGATGCATTTTATGTTGGCAAAACCAATCGTCGTTTTAAAGACAGGATAAGAGAACATCTTTACCACATTAGGAAGGCTTCACCTCACAATGCCTTAGCTAAGCATGTAGCCCAAGCAGGTCCTGAGCATTATTTCCTATTTAGAGCTCTTGAGAATATTAAACCCAGTATACGAGGAGGTGACATCAGGAACCATACTGAGAGTAAGGAGAGTATGTGGATAGTTAGATTGAGAGCAGATAGGGGTTTAGGTCTCAATGAGAGAGCCTCCATTAAACCTATGTTAAACAAACGGAGGAATGTTTGTAGATTTTATAATAAATGATGGAACATATATGTTTTTACCCCTTGAAATAGATTTCTTTTGATATATATATTTATATATACATATTTATTAGAGCATCTTGAGTGTTCATGGAGAGTTTATATATATATATATATGTTTTTTATATGTTTTTTATATTCACTTTGTCATTTTATACATCTTAGCATGTTTATATGTGCATATATCTTTAAGCTTAGATTAACTCATGAATATGTAACAAGAAGCAGCCAATAGGAGATGTTTTAACTGTATAAATGTAGCCTATGTACTTGAAGGTCTTTGTTACATGATCTGATGAAGCTCAAATGAATGAGTGAAAGCGCTTATCTGACCTGCAGTGGAATTAAAGTTGGATTTTAACCTGAGGATTTTGCCTTTCATTTGGATTTTAACCTGAGGATTTTGCCTTTCATTTCTACTTGTGACTCTGCATCAGCCTAGTTGCTCCTTTTGGTTTCATTAACAATAATAAAATAGTTCATATAAGCACCTCACAAATGTTTCAGCAGACGCTCCCTTATCTTGAACATATCCTTTTATGAATATCATTTTTTTTACACAAAATACCCATTGAGCTTACCTATTCGTAGCTCATATACAAGACTTTCACCCTAAGAAAATGAAAATGAATTGAAATATCTTCCACTTCCTTATCCGTGGCACACTGTAAAGTGGCTGCCTGCATTTATTAATTTTTTTTATCAAGCTTTGATGCTCTTGAAAGGATGCGATGCATTGCTTTGTGAAGTTTAACAGATTTGGACGTTTGGATTTTACTACTTTGTAGTTAATTTTCAGTTATTTGGGGATTCTCAGCTGGAAATCAGTAAAGCAACATTGTTGTGAAATGGAACAGTGACTTTTTGACAGAAGCAGTTTATGCTAATCTCTGTGCCTTCTCACATTAGGTGAGTCACTGTCTACCTGATTACACTCCAAGTACACAGCAGTTAGACTTTTTTTCTCCTGAATCTAAACAGTTTTAGCTTGAACTGTTACTCATTTGACATGTTTCTCATCTTTTCCATTATTCCTGCCTTGTTGTTCCACTGTAAGTATTACAAATGTTTAGTGACTAAACAGTTCATCCAGTCCTTTAGCAAGAGCAGGAATAAATGTGTTAAAGAAAATTGTAGCTGAATTGAACCCACTAAAAGTATTGCAGGCTGCAAATCACCATACATTTTACCCCACATTATTACTTCCTTCTTATACAGTCCAAACAGGAAGGCCTGAATGAGCATATTTCAATTAGCCCAATTTTAAAACTAAAGGCACTAGAAAGATAAAATGTGTGTGTGTGTGTGTGTGTGTGTGTGTGTGTGTGTGTGTGTATATATATATATATATATATATATATATATATATATATATATATATATATATATATATATATATATATTTCTCCATTATGCATTTTAAAATTTTAATATCACATGTTCAGTAATTATGTTAAGTGTATTTATTTCTCTTAACATTTTCTACTATATCTAGTTTTTAGTATTTAATCACACATATTTATTGTTTTAACACATTCAACATATTTAAATATTTATTGTAAATTGTCATTTTTATGAAGCAGTGTTTATATATATAGCGTGTTTTTAGGGTGGTGTGTTCCATGAACTTTTTCAGTTTGTATAGTTTGTCTGATTTTTAAATTCAGTGACTGCAAATATTGTGCTTTTAATGACATAATTCATTAGTTTGTAACTGGGTGCAACTTCCTGTTTGGACTGCATAAGAAGGAAGTAACTATGTGGGGTAAATTGTCTGATGAAGTCTAGATCTTTCTGGACGAAAGCTCTCATCCTTGGATTTTTTGTCTGAAGTTAATAAAGTGGATTCTGCATTCTACAACTGTGTGGTGATTTACAGCCTGCAATACTTTGAGTGGGTTCAATTCAGCTACTTCTGGCTTTTGTGTTTATCTGCTTCAGTTTGTGCTTTGTGACTTTTTTAAAGAAAATTGTATCACATTTCTGCACTTCTTTCTGCTTTTGTCAACAGATACAAAGAGCTGTTTTGTTATCAGTTTCAGTGTGTGTGTGTGTGTGTGTGTGTGTGTGTGTGTGTGTGTGTGTGTGTGTGTGTGTGCATGCGCATGTGCGTGTGTGCTACCATTATTGATAGGTATTGCTTTCTCTTTATTATTGTAAGGAAATTTTGTATGTGATGTTCTTTTTTGCTAAGATCTTCTCACCTTTAGAAATTAGTCTCAGCTGGATAAGGTAGTGGTTTTCAAGCAAACAGTAAGTAAAAATGAATTCAAAGTGTCTACCTTTATTGTCAGTTATGCTGTTTTGCTTATGATTGCTACTTATCTTGCTTGATACAATTTGTCATAATAAAACTTTCCTATCTGGCTGCCAAATGCCGTTCGGTTCAATCTTTCATTTCATTCTGTGATCTAGCTGCAAACTTTATTTTCATTATAAAAAGACTGCAACCAATAATATTGAAAGAGAACTCAATACCTAATTAGCTTTGTTTATTTATTTAAAATATTATTTATTGTGTACATTCTGATAATAAATTTTGCAGACAGCTTCTCAAATGATTTTAACTATGCATATCAGTTGTTTTGCAAAGTGAATGGTTTCATTTAACCATATGTGGAACAATTAAATATCAGACCATCACTTGGTCTCGGTAATGATGTTTTAATATTTTTCCATAGTACTTTTTTCATACAAAAGGTAATGTGACTCTATTTCTTTTCTGAATGCATTTTCACTTCACTTCATTTGCATGAGATGAGTGAAATGCATGTTTTCTAGCATAGGATATTCAAATGCTTTTCAGATTAAGGGCCTTGATAAATGAAAGTCATTTTTTCTGTTTATTAAATGTTTTTTATACATATACTTTATTAAACAGAATTTAATCAAGGCTGCTATCCAAGTACACTCTGCACTGTTTACATTTAAAAGCTGTAACTTGCATTGTACATTAATAAGATATGCATTATGAAATATATGTTTGGGTATTTATCAAAGACAGGTGATTAAAGCAAGAATAATGGAATGTTGGCTATGTCTTCAGAGTGATTATTTAATCACTAATGCAAATATGTAATTAAACCAAGAAAATGAGATATGAAAAATCTTTCAGTACTGATGGAAAAATACATCCAGAATATGGTTCATGCAAAGCTAAATTTATAAACAGCAAGTATCAGTTACAATAGCTGCAAATTAGCAAGTGAAAACTCAGATGAAAAATGACAATAAAGCTTCTTTTTTAGCCAGGGTATACCTGCTGTTATGATTGGTTAAATGTGAAATGTCAATGACCTCTTAACTGTCCCTGATTTTTAAGGACGTCCCTGATTTTGAGTTAAATTTTAGCTCTGTCCCTTTTAATCACTCTTAACACTGGCACCCTTTTAACAAAAGGTGGTGAGTTATACTGAATAAATAATGACAATAATTAAGAGCTAAACACTTATTTTACTTCAGGAAATGTATTGTATGTAATGTATTCATATTCTCCAATAATGTTAATGCCTCAAGTTAATAGAACTAATATTTTAAAAGTTTCCCTGATTGTCCCTGATTCTGTTGAGATTTGTCCCTGATTGGTTGAGAGCTATGAATGTCATATATAATTAACAAACATCACGGCAAGCTAAACTGTGCAGTTATACTGGTGTCCCTAATAGCATGACTATTGGGGCAACAGTTGTTATTTTAAACATGTTGTATCAAAAGGCAGGTTACAGAATTCCTATGCCGAATAAATTATGATGGTCACCTGATTCATAAGTATGGATGTGACATACTCTGAGAAAATGTAGGTGGATATTTAATAAGTACTGCCTTTTCCATTACAGCTTACTCTCCTTAGTCAAGTAATATGCTTGTAATCATTCGTGCCAATTCCTAATCTGCAGTTGGTCCCCAATTTAACAACCAATCTAATAATAGGGGTTTGAAAAACATGCTACTGTTCATGAGTTACTGCAAATTATGGCATTATTGGTCATAGTCTGTATTGTATTCGGATGTTTGTCAGGTGCCAGAATCTGCCATATCACACACACACTCAAGTCTCTCAGTACTGTTATAACTCTGTCATAGTTCATGTTGGTGTGAACGACTTGAGGCATACCACCCTGGACTATATGAAGAGAGACATGACTGAGCTTGTTGAATATGTGTCCCAGGCATGTATGTCTCTAGCCTTAAGCAGAATTCTGCTGTCACCCAGAATGATGACTCAATAGAAACAGAAAATTATTGACTTTAACAATTGGCTTAGTTTCTGGTGTCATTCCAGGGGATCCAGTACCTGACAGGCTGGGAAGATATGATCGACAGACCACGATAGTTTGCTAGAGATGGCCTGCATCTGTCTCACTTGAGCTTCTGGCAAAGGCCCTTGCCGCTCCCATAGTGCCTTTTTTAGGAAAAGTCATGAGGTCAATACTACCAACATAAAAATTTCAAGAAAATGCAAATTAAAGGTCATGCTGCTAAATGCTAGGAGTCTAAACATGAAACTGCACTCATTGCAAGCATTCTTAACCCAGGAAGATGATGATGTTTGTGCAGTCACAGAAACCTGGTTCAAAGCTGCAGAAAGCACCCCAGTCTTACCTGGTTACTCATCCTATCACACTTTCAGACCCCAAACTGTGGGCAGCAAAGCCAAAGGAGGTGGGGTTTCAATATATATTAAAGACACACACACCTCAAGGCTGGTCAAACAGTATGACACACAGGGGACACTCCAAGTGCAGTTAACCATTGACAAGACCCTTATTCAAATTATAGTTAGCTACAGGCCCCCAAATTTGATTCAGGATGCCCACTCCACCTATCTGAACCTCTTCAGATCTATCAAGATTCAACCCTTTACCCTGATTCTGGGTGACTTTTATTACCCAACCACAGATTGGAAAAACTACTCTTACCAGAACACAAATACCCAGAGATTCCTCAATTTTATCAATGCAAATGCCTTGGAACAGCTAGTCGATACCTCCACAAGAGGTGATAATATCTTGGACTTGGTATTAACCAACATGAGTAACCACTACAGTACTACTACAGTATCATCATCCCTGGTAAGATCTGACCATAAAGCAGTCACTTTTGAAGTCACCAACTCCCCTGACCCCCCTCTTGATAGGGTCAACCAAAAAAAACTTCTCCATAACTGATTACAATCTCCTGAGGGATAGTATAAACAAGTTCACTGCCCCCTCCCCCACTGTAGGAACTGTCACCAATGTCCAGATCTACACCAATGTACTATATGAGCATTTATATAGATGCATTGAATCAAGAATACCCAACAGGACAAAGTCATCCTTCGCAAGGAAGAGTATACCTGTCTGCTGGACATCTGCAATAAATAAACTATATAACAAAAGGAAAACAATTACTGTCCAGGACCAAGAAGGAGCAGGTGCCCAATTGGAAGCAATTTCTCCTTACCCTGAACAAGCAAATAAGAGCACTAGTGAAATCCTCTAAAGCCAAGTTTGAGTCTAAATTGGCCACATCTACTAGAGACAATCATAAGGCCTTCTTCACATATGTCCATAATCTCAAAGAAAGCACCCAGATCTGTTCAGAACTGGTGGTCAAGGACACCACATACACAAATGCTGTAAATATAGCCAATCTACTGGCTGACAGATTCAGTGAAAACTTCTCCCCTCTGTCCCCCCCATCAGTAAATGAGGACATCCCCAATACCTGCTCCCCACCCCTTATCTCTAGGGAACATGTCATCACTGCCCTCTCAAAGGCAAAAAATGCAGCCTCCATGGGACCTGATAACATCCCTAGCTGCATCCTACATGAATTCAGGCATAAACCTACAGCACCATTAGGCACCATATTCAACCAACGCCTCAGTACCAGCTTTGTCCCAGCCGAGTGGAGGACAGCCAGTGTCATCCCTTTACACAAATGTGGAGCATTCACCAATCCGGGAAATTGTAAACCCATCAGCCTAGCTAGCCTGATCTGCAAAGCCATAGAATGGATTATCATGGACCTAATTAACAGGGACATTGGCAATCTGCAAACACTCAACCCCTCACAGTTTGGCTTTGTCAAGGGATATTATGTTTGTTAAATCTGGTCGACTTCTTTGAGACAGTCACCAAAACCATGGATGAGGGGAAGATGGTTCAAACTGCTTACCTTGACCTGGCCAAAGTCTTCAACACTGTTCCCCACTCAGGCATAGTAGATAAACTCTCTCAACTAGGCATCAATCCATATGTTACCAGATGGGTAGCAAACTGGCTCACTGATAAAACCCACCTAATCAAAATAGGGGAAGTCACCTCAAGCAGTCGACCCGTAAAGAGCAGTGTACACTAGAGATCAGTCTTGGGGACTCTGTTATTCAGGATATACTTCTCTGAGGTGCAGACTAAAACCAGTGGACTATGGTTGACCAAGTTTGCAGATGACTGCAAGCTGGGTGCAGTCATCAGTTCCCCAGGTGATGTGAACGTTCTCCAAGAAGGTCTCAGCCAAACAAATGACTGGTGCCAGAAACATGGCCTTAAGCTGAATGACAAAAAATGCATCATCATCCCCTTTGGGGAGAATGACATCCCCATATATTATCACATTAATAACAATGTCCTAAGTACACAGTCAGTAGTGAGGGATTTGGGCACCCAGGTTGATAGCAACCTGACTTTTGACTACCATGTTGCTTCCATTGTACAGAAAGCTTTCCACATGGCCCACCTCATAAGTAAGGGTATCTCATCCAGGGACAAAGAGGTAATAACATCCCTGTATTTTTCCCTTATAAGGCCAGTTATTGAGTAGAAGGCCCCTTCGGCATGTACCTCACAAAGCACATGCAGCAGCTGGAAAGACCACAGAGGTTCCTCACTCAGAGAATCCAGGGCCTGAAACATCTACCCTACACAGATAGGCTAAAAGTCTTGTCCCTCTACTCAGTTTCATACAGACTCCTCAGAGGTGATCTCTGTTTGGCATATAAAACAATCTTAGACCCAGCCTTGGTGGGACTGCTGCATATCCGCAAATCAAGTCCAACTTGAGCAACCCGTATGCACAACCTCAACCTGGTCTGTGATATCAATAGGACTTGTTGGGTGGACAGATTTGTGTCCCAGAGACTCCCTCATCTGTGTAATAGACTCCCTCTTCACATCAAGCAGAGAACCTCATTATCCCTTTTTAAGTACAAGCTGGATAACTGGATGGGAAACAGAAAATACACCCCTGGGATTCCACCTGTGTCCCTGCTGGACAGGGGCACTGGGTGCTGACTTATCTAAACATGAGTAAACTCTTGGCCATACTTATAAGGGCCTCAGGGCCAATAGCCTAGTAACCTGCTATGACCCTATGATCTTACTATGCATACACTGCTATTTTTGATGAAATGTTTGCAGTTGCCTTTTTCTTTCTGATGTGTGTATTCTTGAAACACCTGCTCACTTAGAACAACCTATAGTCCTCTTTCTCGGTTGCACTGCTGACCTTGTGCTTCCATCTTAGGATTCCATGTTAAGTGTAAACCTTCCTCCTTTACTAATATTCAGGTAACATGCACATTACTGTAACTGCTTTTTCATATGAGAAACTATGAAATTTTTTTTGTAATTACTGTGACATTGTAATTAACTGTGTCCACTGATTTCAGTGAGCTAACTACCAGAGGTGATGAAAACTGACTGTTACTGCACTGTCATTTTTTTTCAAATATAATTTTTATTGCAGTTCACTTCTATTTAAATAGAAGAAAAGAATGACACAGAAAATATACATACAAGCTACTTGGAATATCAAGTTTCAGTCATTCAAATACGATATACATAACATAAATCATCAATGTTAGGGTAACAATTATACAGGATTGCCTAATAATCAAGCTGCTCTTAATGATCTGTAAAACAGACATTTACATAAAGATAGTATACAGCATATTGAAAATGTGACATTAAAACATTGCAACCAGATATTCTAGTCTACCTAAATAAACATTCTGTCTTGCACTAACTATGTACAATGTATACATTGATGTCACCTTAATGTTCATCTTATATGTGTTTGCCATGACCTGTACACTGTTATTGTGGGTATTTCTATAATAATTGCCTTTAGTTTCCCTTTAAGCTCCTGGATAGCACTGAATTACCTGTAAGTGAAGTTATAACTCACAGCCCCTCTCCTCTCTGTCTGCATGTTAGGTGTGTCTTTTAGTATATAACAAACACTTAAATATCCATGATCTGGCCAGGTTTCAGAGACAATCTCTATTTTAGAGATGTAGTTAAGTCACACAGAGAAACACCTCATTAGGTTTGGTTGGGTTGTGTGTGAGTGTATGTTTATGTGTGTAATTTATGCAGTAATGACACTGACTGCATGCATTATGAGAACGTATGTCCTCATGTTGCCTTTAAGAAATTTTGTAGCTGATCTATTTCAATGTAAGCTCCGATGTACTGAAGAGATGGAGTAGACCCATTAATATACCAGTTACTGTAAATTTATGAAATAAACAAGCATTCACAGTATAAAAACCTATTTAGTAATTGTATTAAGCATCAGGATAATTTAGAAATGAGCAATAGTGAATGCGTGAATTTGCTGTGAATATGAAATCAACATATATCTGGCCTACTGCTGCTAGGTTAATCAAGTCAGGAGGAGGTGTAGCATATGTAGCACTTATATGCATATGGACAAATACATTAACCTAGGGATTTAATAAACTCAATGTAGGCTTAGTGCAAAGCCTATACAGAGCTGACATGTTTGTACGATGAGCAGCAATACTAATCGTGCATGCATGCCACAGATCAGGCTTACACATATGCAAATGAGGTTTCAGAAACCATGTAAAGCAGTACAAAGTCATGTAAAACATGCAGACAAGTTTATCTACGAGTAAATTTTCTCTGCAAAATTGCACAGCCAGCCACAATGATCACCAGGGCTAACATGAATGCAATGAAAGAAGTAGTAGTAATGCATTACTGAAACATATACTAAGTGCAATGTACACTGTAAGACGTTTTTGGCATACCAAAATAAAGGACTTTGTGTTGATCATCAAGGGTACATAGAATCCATTATAAATACACTAGTCTGGGGAAGTGTGCATATTGAAAAAAGGCACAGGCATGAATGGTAGGAATGAAGAAAGATGAACAGGACATGTGAAATATGGTAATGCACACCAGATAAGGGCATATAAATGTACATACACTCCAAAGACAAGTCAGTAGCATAACATTAATCATATATGTACATGGCAGAGTATGTACTGCTGTTTATACCTTCTGTTTGAGAATATTTATATCATCACACATTATAGTATATTATGTGACTGTCAGACAAGGTTATATACCAATGTATATCACTGATCATGATATAAACATCATAACATGATCAATGGAGAGGATATTTAGCAATGACAGTATATACAATACAGGTGTGCGCATATTGTGATGGTGTGCAAAATGAGTTACTTGAATATGACTGAAATGTCACCATAGCTGTCAACCAATCAGGGACAAATAGCAAAAGGCTCATGGGCAACATTAAAAAGAAGCAGGGACAATCATGGATGATGTTAAGATAATACCGCCATTAATCTGTGATGTTGACATAAAATATGTAATTATAAGTTATTATACATGTTCTGCAGGAACATACTTGTAAAACTGTTACAATTTGTCAATAATCTATAAGGGGGATTCAACACACTTTCCTCAAAAACAACCACTTTCTGGAGGTGTTAAGAGGGACAGTGTAATACCTGTAGTTTAAACTAGGGGCAATCCTGCCCATTTGAGGAGGACACATAAGTCACAATCCATACCTGAAGGAATGAAACCCATGCCATCAATGTTGTCAATGAGCTGAGGGCATCACAGAAAGACGTATCACGCATGCATCTTGTAGAACACCTTGAAGGGTAGTCTGCACTGTCAACTCCTAATGGTTAGGCATCACAAAAATACTTACTAATGGCCGACAAGGTATGTGGGAGTTCACTTTGTCAAGAGTGTTGGATGACATAGGTTTCAGCAATATGGATGACAACAGTTTAGAACAATACCCTATTATTAGTAGATTCCCTACACACAGCTGAGCATTACAAGCATCTGCCACATGTAATAGCAATGGCTACTGTCTGCAGCATCTGCAATTAATGTGTGAATTAAGGAGTGATCCATCATAATGAATGGTTAGATTGAGGGCAATGCATCAACTATACCCATGTGCACAGAATCTACAGCACTGCAAAGCCTATCATTAATGAGCGAAAAAGCTGTCCTTGTGACATTGTTCATATACCAAAAAATGCACTGGGCATACTTTCTATCAGCACATATCAAACCCAAGAGATGTGCCACACAATAACTGTCACACTGACAATGCCATGAAATTTTATACAAGCGTAAAATTCTGACATGCATGCACATGTGTTCGTGCAATCTATCAAGTAGTAATACTGACATGGTGTACTGGTACATCTATGATGATGTAAAATCACACTATAGCTGCATCTAGGATATAACTGAACTTCATATGCATATAAGTGCACAGGACAGTTCTAGGCTAAAGTCTCAAGATTCTGTAAAAGCCTAGCCATATTTTACACAATTTTTAATAGCTATGTGAGAAATGTTCTCACAGGTATGTACCTATGCTATGTTATCTATTATCAGCTGCCTATATCCATGAGGGACATGGATGCAACAACAGGAGTACAAACATGATTAATCATCCATTGATCTATGATGCACTTGAAGAGGGTCAGGAAAGGCCTTTGTTTTACGTCTATGGCAAGCTTAGTCCAGAGAAGAGGTAGTGTCTGAGACATGTATCTATCTCTCCAACATGATTTATTATGTCAGAGGCTACGTTAACATCCTTGGAAAAAATTGACCATTGTGCAGTTTGCATTAACAATGTGTAAAACTGCCATAATGGCCAGACTGGAAGGTGCATGGTAGACCAGACACAGCTTGACCCTTCATAGTCTGCTGGAGATATAATACTGTGATAGGGCTTTAAATTTTTCTGCATATGACCTGCTATTTACACCATGTATCTTCATTCTGTGAAAACTCTGGGGTTGCTCCAGCTATTCAGATGTGCGGTGAGGAATATGCAAAAGTGTGCATTGTACTCAATTACTGGTGTGATGAGGGCTGAGTATAATGGCATTATAATGTCCTTTGCTGTGGATAGCTTGCCCATGCATATGAGTTGTGCTACATACAAGGGATTTGGCACCTCCATGGACACATGATGGTCAAAGGTAAGATTACTATCTAATGGAGTACCTAGATCACATACCACTGGGTGTACTCTTAGGGGTGTGCTGTCTATATTGTAATTAGCTTGAGTATTTGTTTTCCAAAAGGAAATAATTATGCTTTTATGTTCATTTAGTGTGTTTCCATGACTCTGGCATCAATAATTTTTGTGCATTAATATTTTCTGCAGTATATCAGAAGTGTTCATTGATTCAAGGATTGTCCATATTTTGCAGTCATCCAAACTTGGTAAGACAATGGCTATCTAAGTTTGTTTTGAATTCTGAGAAATAAACACCAAACATGAAAGGGCCTAGTAAAGAAACCTGTCATATAGCCCTGGTCACTGGCCTCTTGCTAAAGGTGAATTCACATATTTTTGACAGTACGTGTACTGTTGATGATCCATTAGGCTACTCACCTGGTGCTATATGTGTTTATGCCCAGTTGAGACAGTTTTCCTGTAATACCTGAATGTGGATTTCTATCAAATGCCTTTACCATGTCTAGCTAGATGAAATGCACAGTCTTTCCCTCATCCATGTGCTTGGTGACTTTATTGAACAAGTCAAACAGATTTAACAGACATGATGTATCCTTAACAACTCAAACATGGGTTAGGCACACAGTCGGGAGATTACCTGTGTCCTTTTTGCTAAGGTCTATGATGATTCCTATGATTGACTTACAGATGAGGTGAGTCACTCTTATGCATCTCTAATTCCCTGGATCAGGTGATGGTCCCCACTTGTTCAGATGGATGACTGTTGATGTACATGCTTCTGCAAGAACATAGCCTGGCTGGAGGCTATGGCTAAGTAGGGATACAACTGTGTCTGCTAGGTCAGGTATCATGTTATTGAAAAGGCAACCTGGAATGAGGTCAGGGCCAATTGATGCTGTGTTTTCATCCATAGGGAGTGCCCAGAAGAGCTGCTCTCTTGAGAAAACAAACAGAATAATGTTTGCATGTATACTTTGGGTGATGTCCAGTGTGAACAGTGGTGCTTGATCTAAATCTGTCAGCTAGCAAACTGCTTCCTATGGTTGAGTATGGTGCCATCCACAAACAGGTCTGCACTTATTTGTGTACTCCCCATAACAATTCACACTTATTTAAAAATGATTTGTGACAACATCTCCAAATATAGCCTTGGGTATGCATCACATGCCACACAGTGGAACAGTTAACACAGTCATACAACTGTACCTTTGTCACATAATTACATAAATTGCACATCATTTGCCTATATGCTTTTCATTGGAAAGGTGTGTATGTGTGAGTGGCCTGATGTCATATTTGGACACATTACAAATGAGGTAAATGTGGTTCATGCAGAACAGTTACTGACATACATGTTTACAGTCACACAATGCTGCCGTGGACCACTTTAATAATCCTTGTGAATAAGAATACAATTGTGCATACAATGAATTCACCAAGGTTACAATTGAATCTAAACTAGTTATATGTTTGTGAATATAGCAGCATTACATGTCGATGAAACAAGAATTGTGTGCCTATGTAATCAGTATGACTTTATGCTGATGTTTCTCAAAGAGCATTTAATGATAGTAGGTATACACATGCACACCTGTGCCATACTGCAGTTGTCACTGTGATGGTTGAATGAGAACAATGTAGAATTTTGTTTAATCCACTACAAAGACACATGCCTTAGTAAAGCTACAATATTCAAAGCATCATCCCATGTCAACAGTTCTCAGGAGGCATATTAATACAGCTGTTATGAAATGAACATGTACTCAAATAACAGCAGCAGCCATCAATGTATTACCTTAAATACCAGACTGGAATACATTGTTGTAGGGCTAGCATATATACACATTTCAGCATAGCATATGTGGATAACAGGAACCTTTACATGTGCAATGTTCATAGGGTCAAAGGACTTTACAAGGCTAATGGCCATCATCACAAAAAATCTATCTATTAATATGGCATTTAAACAATTGCTACATCTATGTTATGGAAGACAGCAAGGGTATGTGCATATGTGTATGCATGTGTGTAATTGCATTCCATATTGACTCTGTCTCATGACAGAATTAGCAACCCCACATTCAGTGAGCTGAAGCTGGTTTGCAGAGGGTCATGGAAAAACTCTGCTAGATGATGTGTGTATGCATCTTTGAGAAGATGGCATCCTCCAGTCGTCTGCTGAAAGGATGTTGTGGGGAGTGAGTGAAAAAGGGAATGTTGAATTCTTGGGGCTATGCTAAAGGTTCACTGAGGTGGGAGTCAAATGCAAAACAATTCAAAACATCATATAATAACCATAATATACCACCAATGTCACATACAGCAATTGATTGAGGTCAGGTCTGAACATTAAACCTGTGTAGGTATGACAAGCACCATCACATATATCTGACATTAACAGTGTCATGGTGCACAGGTATATCTGCGATCCCCATCCATTGGGTCAGATTCCTCTTGAACAGCATAGGAGTCTCTGGGTGATGAATCTGTCCCTCCAGCATGTTCTATTAATAACCGTGTCAAGGTTTAAGTCTCCTGCCCTTGACTGAATAGAGCTGGAGAGTGATGAGTACAGGGGGCGATGACTCTCTTGATCTCTATGTGTGAAATCCATGATCAGGTGGGTAATGTAGAAGGTTTTCCTAACTACTTTAGCAACACATGAGTGTCAACAAAGCTGATGACTTCTTCTGTGCTCAGTGGATTGCCACCTATATGGTTGCAGATAAGGCTTGTCAATCTAATGGGACAGTAAATTTCAGGGTCGGGGGTGGAGGCACGTGAAGTGGGACGGGACCACAGCTGCAGGCACCCACTCCTTGTGTGCTATGAGGTGAGGCTTGGATGCTGTGTTTTTGCTTTGGAGAGAGCAGTTCTCACCTGGTTTGGAAGAAGATGTTTGGATACATGTCTGACATAATTGTGGAGTCACATCTTGGTGTAAAACTAATGCCAAAGATGAGCACACACTCAAGTTGACTCATGTGAGATTTGAAGAGTTTAATGCTGTCAGACAACACTTTATAGCAGATGATATCATCAGTGTCTGGTGAGAAGATGATAATAGGGGTCTCTCATATTCTGCTCTAAAATGGTCTCCAGAATGTGAACTAACTGAACACAAATGCACACACCTGTTGATCACAGTGAGACTAGTCCCCCTACCTAGCTATCTACAGAACACAGTACATAATGCAAGCACCACAGCACAAATATGACAGTCATAGTGTCAGGCAGCACTACATAGCAAATGTCATCATCAGTGTTTGGTGAGAAGAAGATTTTGGGAGGGCTGCATGATCTTGCTGTGTAGTCATGTATGAATGTAAAACTTTTTTTCTCAACAAGACTTGAGTGATGTCAGCAGGGCACATATTCATGCTATTTTGACTATGCACACACATAAGTTGACTGCAGTGAGATTAGCGCCATTCCCTAATTATCCACAGAACACAGTGTGCAATGCAAGCACCACGGCACAAGTCTGACTTTTACTCTGTTGCAGAACACACTATAGGAGAAGATATCATCAGTGCATGTTTGGAGGAAGATGTTGAGAGGCATATATGAAATGGCTGTGTAGTCATGTACAACTGAAAAATGTTTGCTCTCTAATAGACTTTATTGGTGACAGTAGGATACAGACTTATGCTTGTCTGCCTATGCACACACACACTAATTGTCTGCAGTGAGATTAGAACTCCTACCTAATTAGTTAAACAGAGAACACAGTACTTAACATAATTACCCCGACTCACTTCTGATTTTTATACTGTTGCAGAACACTGTATAGCAGATGACATCATCAGTATATGTTTGAAAGATGCTGGGAGGCCTGTATGAAATTCTGTGTAGTCATGTATGACTGTAAAAAGTTTTGTTCTCCATGGGACATGACTATAGACAGTAGAACACATACTCATGCTCTTCTGACTACACACACACACACACGCACACACGCACACACACACACACACACACACACACACACACACACACACACACACACACACACACACACACACACACACACACACACACACACACACAGTTTGTGTTGTGGTAATTGAATCCCTACCTATTTTTACCATCTGCAGAACATGGTAGTTAATATTTTCACGATCATTAAAGTCTGACTTTTCCTTGCATTGTGGTCTTTATAGATGATGACACCATTATTATATGATGCAGGCAACATATACTGTGATGACACTGCTGTGCAAAGGGTGGTCTTTGGATTTTATGTTTTGTATCCAATGTGCAGATGTACTTTAAAAGGCAGATAAGGCAGCTTCTTAAACTATATGCAATATGCTGTCATGAAAGCATGTTGCAGAACTGAGACATACATGTACCTGTTTCTCAGTAAGTTATGTACATCACACACACACACACACACACACACACACACACACACACACACACACACACACACACACACACACACACACACACACACACACACACACACACACACACACACACACACACACACACACACACACACACACACACACACACACACAGTTTGTGTTGTGGTAATTGAATCCCTAACTATTTTTCCCATCTGCAGAACATAGTAGTTAATATTTTCACGATCACTAAAGTCTGACTTTTCCTTGTCATTGTGGCCTTTATAGATGATGACACCATTATTATATGATGCAGGCAATACTGTGGGATATCAGTAGTCCTAAACTCATTCAGACACTGGTTGGGTTGTTCCTGCATGCATCATGTTAGGTCATTATGCCTGCATTACTCCCCAGTGCATGGAATACAAATAGCACAGGAGACAGCCTTGGCTAGAAAGTTCCAAGCCACTGATTTATATTGAGACCTGGTATAATCCCCCTGCACCAGCCTATCATTGTAGCACTTTACAAGGAGTGAAATGAATATTCTTGACTCCTCTACACCCCATCTTTGAGCTCTGAATTAGGCAACAGCCTTGCCAGCTCCTGCCATGTCTGCACAGGTCATCCAACAACAGTTAAAGTGTTTTCCTGCCAATTCATGATATCACATTTTATGGTCAGTGCACAAACCCACACAACCATGTCAACTGCATTTGTGTGATGGTCCATGGACAGCAACATTGCCAAATAGAAAATAAGGCAGTTTATGAAATACGAAGAGTAATGCAACAGTCAGCATTAATTTATGGCTTGTCTGCTGCTATACCAATTAAATGACTACTTTTAAGACATGAATTGGGGGCTATAAATTTTATAACATATTTTGTGGGGCCTTACACACTGATAAAAGTAATTTGCATAATGTGGGATTCAAACCTAAGTAAAATAGAGAATACATATTCTTCCATATTAGTGTTTTTTCCTTATTGCAACAGATGAAGTTTTTGTCAGACATGCTTATTTATATAGACACATTAAAGCATGAGTGGTGCTAGCCATCAGTTAACCATGTATGTTTGTAACCTGACAAGGTCCTGGTTTATGCATTATCATGTATGATGCAGGAGTAATGTGTGACAATATACTGAAAAGTCAGGTCTATATTGAATCAGTTAACACTTAAAAAAGTGAACACTGATTCATCGACCCTATGTAAGTGAAAGCTTACAATCCCGAACACCTGGAACAGCGATTTTTTTTCCCAGGGAAAAAAAAATCACTGGGCTGGTTTCGGGAGTTTGCCATTTCCTCCATTGTGGTGTGATCTCAGAGTTGGTATATTTAATTAGGGGGGTGTGGTACTGTTTTAAGATTTTTTTTTTTTTTGTGGAACAGCAATTTTTTTCCCTGGGAAAAAAAATCACTGTTCCAAGTGTTTGGGATTGTAAGCTTTCACTTAAATAGGGTCGATGAATCAGCGTTCACTTTTGTAAGCGTTCACTGATTCAATATAGACCCGAAAATTTATATACTTGTATCACCTTCAGGTTAGATTTCAGTGTTCTGGGTCAGATAACACAAGACATTCTGTTTTACAGCTATCGTGTTATGTGGGTTGTGTAGATGACTATCAGTAAAATATGAAGTCCATCCCATGGCAGAGAAAATATTTTTAATTACAGAAACATAATTGTCATAATTCATATGGTGTCAACTGCTATACATAGTTATTGCTATGTATAATTACCTTTATATTGTTATTTTTATATAAATTGAAGTGGAACAGCATTAATAAAATTTGAAGTGTGCTGGATTAGAACCCTGGCTTACCTGTAGTGTGGCCATGAACTTACTGGTACGACAGGGAAATCTAGACAGCAGGTGCATTTTTACACTAATTACTGTCTGCAGTGTTAACCACTGTGCAACACCATTTACCATGTTTGCACGCAGGAAGGCAAAGCAAACAACGTTTAATTTTAGCAAGTTATAATGTATATTTTTTGTTTGCAGGTATTATGTATCTGCAGTGGTGTATGAGTGCGGACAACAGCCAAATGCTTCTTTGCATGATTGCATGAAGGAGTCAAAGCAAGTAACAATATATCTTTTTTTCTGCATCCATAAGCCATGTTTTGCACAGGTGAGCAATGTGCAAATGAAACAGGCAAAGGAGAAAATACATTTTCTTTCTAAAAGTTACTATTATCATTTATGCTTAAAAAATAAGGGACTTTTAACATGGTCTATCTTATGTCCTGTGTGCCTCAATGTCTTTATGAGGTGTGCTATGCACACAGTTGATTCACAGCTGTAATTTATGCTGTCCATATCATCCAAGCCGATATGAAATTTTAAATACTAACCCATTCACTGTTTGTGCACTAAGTCACCCACCACACAATTATTAATATTGAAAAAAAAAACCTTTTAACATGTTAAATAATTTTACACAGCTCTGGATTTGAACTATCATACTAATGAAACTTTTAAACAAAGTGGGAGTGTGTTATCTATCCTTTCCACAGACAGCTTTGCAGCAGAAACCCAATCATATGTATTCAAGCAATTCCCATATCCTCTACAATGTCAACAGGACATGCATGTTCGGTGCAGTGGATAGCATTGTCACCTCACAGCAAGAGATTCCCCAGTTTTATTCTTGGCTGTGGTACCTTCTGTATGGAGTCTTCATGTCCTCCCTGTGTTTGTGTGGGTTTCCTCCAGTTGCTCTGGTTTCTTCCTACATCCCAAAGACATGTAATAGGCAAATTGCACACTTTAAATTGGACATAGATGTGAGTGTGTGGTGTAGCAGAATTACCACAGCAGGGCTAGCTGCCTAGTGGTGTAAACCTTGGTTCTAGATGATTGTTACTGTTGAAGTGACACCCTGACCCCATGTGCAAAAAATAGCAAAAAAGGGTTATGGATGGATGGATACACTAGTATATTTTCAGTTGGTTATATATGTGTGGCTTGAATATTTAGTGCAATGAGTGATCACATGAGTGTTTATGAATATCATTGCACAATCCTTCTCTGTCATCTCTTTTTATTGTATTCATTCTTCTCTTATCTGTGCTGTACTCTCAGACATGCAGTCTATAGTGCATGTTGCATCATTCTCCTTTAACTGTATGATAAAAAGTACATGACAGTGAAAAACATTTATCAGCACATGCAAGAGTTTGTCTACTGTTGAACAAAAATGATAAATGTGTGGTAAGTTCCATTTAAAAGCTTGCTAAAGATACTTCCATACTTTGTAAGTGTATCCTGAGTGACACACCTACTGCAGGGAAAGGAGTCTGAATTGCTTTTGTGGCTTCCTTCTCTCTCCTACTAATCTATTGCAGTTGCAATCCATTAGCATCCAACAGTGTTGAAGTGCTTACACTATGTTTACATCAGATGCATGAAGTGAAATGTTTGTTATTCAGCAGGTCTAATGAGTTTACACCTCATTTGCATCTGCATCATGCTCAGAGGCCTGAATCTATACTATAAAAAGGTCACCCTGTAACTAGGGAACTTGAAAGTGAGGAGACTTGTGTATTTGGACAAAACAGAAGATTGCTATTCCTTTGAAGGTGATTTATCTGCAGAGAATGCTTCTAATTTTGCTAAGGTATGCTTATATTAAAGTACATTTAGATTTTGTACCATGATACAAAGCAGTTTATATATTCAGTAGAAAGTGGAACATTTATCAATATGCACTTCTTATAGTTCACAGTTTGCATAGGCATTTTTTGGCAAACATTTGCATTTCTCAAGTGTTATTGTTACAATTGTATTTTACAGTCTTCTACGTTATTGCAGAGAAGTGCAATGTACATGTCACAGACACATGTATTATGCATTGAGATGGCCCATGGCCACCTCCAGGGGAGTTGTGGGCACAGTGAAAAGTGACTGGCAATCATAAATTGGCTTTTCTTTTGTAAATGTGTATACATTCTGGTAATTGTGTAGAAAGCATGTATGCAAATTCAATTATGTGGTATTCCTTGGTTTGTACAAACCTTCATTTGTTTGTTGTTTTGGGGTAAGGAAGCAACCTACCATTTATGTGTTGCCAGAGCAAAAGTATGTTTCAAGTGCTTTTCCCTTGAAAATATGTAGGCATCCTGATATTTCAGTGGGAAACATAATACATTACTAAATTGGCATTCCTTGGTTTGGAAGAACATTGGTTTGTGTGTGAGGGTGAGGTGGGACAACCACATAACCTTCACTTTTAATAAGTGAAATGTGTGTTACCAGTACTTAGTGTTGAGAAATGTGTAAGTAAGCAAGTCTTTGGTGATGTTTATGTGTTGTATCTTTCTTTGTTCTTTGGTGATGTTTATGTGTTGTATCTTTCTCTGTTCTATGTCACATAGGTTTATGGCACTCAGTGATTACAACTCCATGTAAACCACCTTTTTATTGACTCTAAAAATGAAGTGATTATCCAGGTGTTCAGGTGCCATGGTACCATTCTGCTTCAGAGAGGACGTGTGGATATGGCCGCCAGGCTAGAGATTTGGAACCAATTAGTGAATGATATCAGTGGAGTAGGAGGTTGAACCAGGACTTATGATCAGGTGCATAATTGGGCCACTGGTATGATTTCATCACCTCAGAGCAGAGCAGATGCAGTTGGCCATAAATAGCTGGCTATGGGGGGAGGGGGGCTGCTCACACCAAATGAAGAATTTCTGTCCACTGTCAGAGATCCAGACAGCTCACTGGAAACTGGACACCAAGATGTGTTTGATGTCAGTGCTGATGTGTCTTGGAGGACAACTATGTCCCAGGAGCAGCTTCCAGGTAAGCTTACTTATGGCAAGTTCTAGATTTGCTTGTATAGTAAAATATATAATTTGAGTAGTTCCTCCTGGGGACCCTCTACTTATTGATAAGCTTATAGTCTTATATGAGACAATTGTTCATTACACATGGGCTACAGATGGATGTGTCAGTCAAGTTTCAGTTAAAACTATTCCTACAGAACATATAGGCAATTGTGTGTTTGCTGTCCCTCTGTGCTATTCCCATTGTGATGTTTAATTTGCATCCTCCCTTTCTTCATTTCGTCTAGGACCATTCTCCCTACAAAGTGTGGAGTCATCTGCACATGGCAAAAAATGCTTTTCTCCCCTTATTGATGACCATTCATCAGATATATGTATTTATCTGTAGTGTGAGGTGGGTATAATTTGTGTATACTGCTGCACCATCAGCAATAGTGGGACCAATGTTAGTTTGTTATCATATAAATTGTTTTACTATTAGTTTCGTATTAATTTTGTTCCTGTGTTTGTTGCTTATTACCACAGATTATGCTGACAGTGGAAGTGTAGGACTCTTACTACCTGATGTCAGAGTATCAGTAGCTTCTGATGTTGATGGTGGCCAAACAGAGGCACAGTTAGTGGTGCAGAGTTTGATATGACATTGAAGTTGACATTGAGCCACCCCTGGAATCCTGTCAGACACAGTCAGTATGCCTACACATACCTGTTCCACTGAGCCTTCGGATATTGGACAGATGGAGGGTGAGACACCTTATTTGGGTAGTGTGGTTATTGCAGCTTCAGTGCCAGTTGACTTTGGCCAAAGTGAAAATGTGGGAAAGGTGCCAGACAGGATGGTTGGTAGGGGAGCTCTGAAGAGGCCTGCTGTCCACCCTCCACCTGATCTGGGAGTGTCACTAAATGCCGCTTAACATATGTTTTGGGCCATCATGGAGACATGGGTATGTTCTACTAGGGCCTCTGAGGACATGCAGTGTCTATGATGGAATGTCTTCTGGGAGGGGGATAGCATCCACGTTGATGTAGGTCAGCAGCATCATCATCTGCTGTCAGCCAACATGGCTGTGCCCAATCCTCCTCCTGTAGTGGCAATACTTCCACTGCTCCATTAGTGGTTGAGTTCTCCACACCCAGATGTGGTAGGCCATGGGGTCATGGTTCTGGGAGTACTCATGAAGACAGCTCATCCGGCAGACATCAGTCATGTTCAGGTAGCACCACACATCTGACCATGGGCATGGATGTGCCTGTGCAACTTGTGGTAGAGCCATTTCTCACTGTTGGGGGAGACAACATTGAACTGTTAACTCTGTGAAGCATGGCTCATACCTGCCCTCCATGCCAGGATGTAGAGCTGGCACAGAACTTGGCTTTGGTCCTAAAGACACTCACACACATATTACCTTGAGTGCCCATACAGACACACACATATCAGGAAGATAGATCAATCATGAGGCTTGTAGCTCCTTCTGTCTCATTGGCCATTTGATAATTATCTAAATCTCTGCTTGCCTCTCTGTCTTACTCACACCTACTCAATACCTCTTGTGTTAGTCTTGGCCTCCATCCATCCCCACAAACAAAACCTTGTACAAATGATGATAACTGGTGTTGACGCATCCATTTTTTCTGGACTATACAGAAATCAAGCTGATTGTCCAGTAGTCCAAAAACACTACCAGAGTTTGTTAAATTGGCAGATTTACTATGCTTTTTTACAAGAAGCATAGTAAATCTGCAAAAAAAAGGCATCACAATTGGAAAAATAGGGCATTTCCCCATGTTATGTGACAATGATGTCACAGAAAGGGTGGAAAGTAGGGGGGTATGGGAGGAGCGAGGGTGTGGCCTAAGTCCAGTTTTAGCCACAATGAAAGGCAGCAGCCCTAATGATAACTGTGCCGTCTCCTTGTTTCTATTTTTTTTTTCTGATGCGCACAGTGCAGAGCTGACTGAGTGCTTAGTATATGTGTGTTTGTGATCCTCATTTGAAAATATTACTGCTTTCTTACAGGTTTGTTGTATTGTGTGTATCTTTGATGCATGAGGACTCCTAGTTGCTAAAGAGCAGACAACTATTGACATAAGTCAGTCCTGTCATATGTTGATGTCACTGCTGTAAAACTCACACATCTTTTATTTAGGTTCATGAGCAAGTAACAGTATGCAAGGATCTGCCATTCATTTGTGTTCTTACTTATTTATTTTCCTGTTCCAGGTTCAGTACTTACCTTGATAGTCCTGCAGTTACAAGTGTTGTAATTTGTAGTTTCCTGTGTGATGGTAGCAGTATACATCCATTACATAGCTTAGTAAAGGTTGTCAGCATGGCCTTGCATCAATTTTACTGTATGTGGGTGCATAGGATGAAAGCTGCATCCCTTAAGTGGTCAGCATGTGTAATATCTGTTGCTTCTTGGTCAGGGTGTGGGCATATTGTGCACGCCTATGTCTTCCTACACCCACAGCAGCTGGTGGTTTCCCTCTGAGTTCTAACCTGCATGTGGCTGTGATGACCTTGCCAGTGGTGGTGGAATGTGTGCCCTTTCTCCTTGGTGTTCCTGTTGAATCTGTTTTCTCAGGATAATATTGTGGAGGATAGCACAGACAGTGAAAATTTCAGCATAAGAACTGGGAACGTACTGCACCCCCCTTCCCCACACACACACACACACACACACACACACACACACACACACACACACACACACACACACACACACACACATATACACACACATACTATATGTAGGCACCAGAACTGTAACTACAGCAGCCCAAACACATGCTCTATTATATTTTTTGTTCAAGCATGTGCCTCATTACAGTGTTCTTCGATAGGTGAGCATGTATTACTGATGGGCGTAATCAACCATGGTTTGAGTGCATGCCCTTCATCACCCAGTAAATGACCTTGTTGGATATCACCACTGACATCCTCTAGTAGAGCTGAGAGTTGTACCAGATATGGGAGTCATGGTAACTGATTGGGTTGCCAGCACAAATTCAGGATGATTCCCATAGAATTACACACAACCTGGCAGTTAATGGAGTGGAAGCCCTTTCTGTTATGCACACCCATCCCTGTTCCCCAGGTAGTGCTTTGATCTCAATGGGAGTACAGCCTATGGCACAAACCAAGCAATGCTGATACTGAACAAGTGTTTAATAAAACAAAGCTTTCAGGAGTAACAAACCCTTCATCAGTGTATAAAATACTAACACATACTAACCATTTTTATATACTATCAAAAATCACACAGCCATTAATTATTCAATTAAACAATCAATCCTAGTTAAAAACAATAGTTGCAGAAGCACAGAGCTCTATTTCAAATACATTTGTTTATATCTTAGTACATGTTTTAAAGAAAGTCTGGTAATACATTAGCACAAAGGTGTATTATCCACTGATATTCCTTCACAGGTTCATAGATTAATACTAAGCTAACTGCCCTTGAGAGCCATTTTAAGCCTAGCTAATTGTCCCTTGTGAGACTGAAACCCTACATTTTGTGTTTGATAAGGCAAACACCTTAACCACTAGGCCACCCTCCCAACCCCATTGTAAAGATCTCCCCCTCATATATACTTACATGCTCTACCTATCACTCTAAAAGAGAATTTATGTACATTTCCATATGTATTCATATGCTTAGCCAAGGAATTAGTGTCAATAGTTCTTATTTCTGAATGGTGTTCAGTTATTCTTTCCTTCAGTTTTCTGGCAGATTTCACAACATAAAATGCCTGACATCTATTACAGGTAGCTAGGTATATTATAATCATTGTAAAACATGTTGCTAAGCCAGAAAATATATAATTCTTACTAGTTATTGGGTGTTGAAAAGTATTATTTTTGATAATGCCTTCACAACAGCTACAATTGTAGTAGGGAAAGGTACCGGATTTAGCTGCTGTTACCCCCCATTCTTGACATACGTCTTTATAACATAACTTCTGCTTTAAACTCTGACAGTTTCTGTATGAGAAACTGGGTTTCATGCCAACTATGGGACATAATTCAGGTAGAGATGTTAATAAACACAAGTTGTTATTAATTCTTCTTACCTCAGAAGTAGCTCTGTTAAAAGTTGTAACAAAACGTAGCTTACCTACATCTAAGTTGTTCTCCTTAGTTATAAAGGGTACTTCCATTGTGTTCATAGAGAAATAAGGTTTAGTACTATCATCCCTACAGCTCAAGACCTATTCAATTTCCATATCTAGGGACTCCTTATTATAGCCCCACACCATAAATTCATCTTTCATTTCCTGCATTTGTTTCTTACATTCTTCTATAGAAGTATTGTCTACTAATTTTAACAAACTGAGTTTTTGGGACACTTTTAAACACATGCGGTGCATACATACTGTTTCCATGGAGAAATGTATTCCTATGTGTAGATTTTTTATAAACAGTAGTTTGAATTTCAGTACCATCAAACAAAATTCTCACATCCAAAAAGTTAATGTTAGTATCTGAACATGTCATGGAAAATGTAGAAATTCAGTGCTGTTTAAATAGTTTAAAAACACATCTAGTTCATCCCTGCTACCATGCCAAACAAAAAAATAAATCATCCACATATCTTTTAAAGCAACTAATATTCTGAGGATATTGCTGTGGGACATGATATATAAATTCAGAATCCCATTTATCCAGTACTAGGTTGGCATACCAGATATTTGATGGTAAATTATTTAATTGAAAACAAAATAATTATTATCTAGTACTAACTGGAGTAGTTCACATATAGTTTCACTGAATCTACCAGAGTATTGCCAATTTTTGACCACCAGTTCCCTTATGGCATCAATCCCATAACTATTAGGTATAACAGTGAACAGTGACTGAATGTCAAGAGTCACCATTAGAAATGTATTTGTAGTACCACAAGATTTATATGTGTTAAACCATTCTGTTTTATAAAAAAAGCTGATAAAGGTGGAGCTGTTATTGTTATGGACAAGCAAATGTATTTTAACAGCATGTCTTTATTTTTAGCTGATGCTAGTACTTTTAAATGTGTAAGTAGTAATGATGTTTATAAGCTTGTGGGTGTTATTAACACAATGATATATGACTTACAGCTGATGAATGACAATAGCATAGAGCTTTATCAATATTTTACCGTAACACATCCCAAACTACCTGTTTTATATGGGCAACCGAAGCTCCACAAAAGCTTAGAACCCCCCCCCCCCCATTAGAACAATTGTATCTGGGAGGAGTTTGGCCACCAAGCCCATTTCAATTTATATACAGAATGTATTGTCTAAGCAACGTTTCATATATAAAAAAGCTATATACAGGATACTGCTGATTTTTTTTGAGAAGTTTCTCTGGTTGGATTAACACATATAAATCTCTTGGTACTACAAATACATTTTACATCAGTAATGGTACTTTACTTTCCTGTATACCACATCCATCTCCCTGCAGTTACCTCTCTATCTATTCTACACTTCTGGCATATTACCTCACTTCACTCACTGGCTAATACAGTCTTTCCAGTTCTAACTCTGACAAACTTACTACTTCATTACAATACAAATATACTAACTCCCAAAACTTACATCAGTCTCTCCATACTATCACTTTAGCCTGATGCATATACATTTCAAATACCATACCTCTTTCTGAAACATATCAAGAATTCTTCAGCCCTAAACAGGATCAAAACTAGCAAATAAGAATACACAATATACTTATTAAAGCTAGAAATCACTCACTTATCTTACCAGGAAACAATTTATTTTGCGAATCACACTTCAATATAAAGTCATTTCACACCTCAAAACTCATGAATCTTCACTCAAAACTGTACCATCTCTTACTCAAACTGATCCATTTAGGAGAAATTTAATCAAATCCAGGACTACCACATCTCATTTGTCAAAAGCATAACCCAACCAGTTTTCCTATCAGAATCAAAGATCTAAAACTGCTTGCCTGAAAGCTTGCAGTTTGAATAATAAATGGACCAATCTGAAAGCATGGCTACTAATAACACATCCTCTTTTACTTGCAGTATCTGAAAGTTGGCTGAATGATGGTTACTGCCCTTCTTTTTTTCATATAAGGCAACTTTATTCACAATGACAATAGTCCAATTTGTAGATAAGATGGTGGAAGCTCGAGTTTAATCAATAAGAACACTTCAATTACCTGAGTGGACTGTACTAATTCTCAAACTACAGATGACAAAAGTTTATTTGGGTGTTCTCTCATATCACTTTAAGTGGACATAAACACCTGTAGGGTACAGTAGTTTACATAACCCACCCTTCTGTGTTTCTATGTTAAAAAAATGCAGTATAACTAACATTCCCAAAAGGTGTCCATTAGAATACAATCATTCTTGGTGACTTCCATGACAATGCTATGGGATTGGATTCTCCTCCTCTTAATAGAACATTGAAGCAATTTAGTCTTATCCAAATAATACAGGTTGCTACTCAAACAAATATAAAAACAGATCTACACTGGAGCTACTAATAACCAACATACATCATAGGTGTCTTCACATTGAAACACCTATCAATGCTTTAAGTGAACACTCACTCATTAAATCTGTTTGGTCATTCAAAACACAGAGAGGGTGGCACAGTGGATAGTGTTCTTGCCTCACAGCAAGAGGTTCTCCTGCTTTGTTTCTCAGATGGAATGCCTTCTGTATGGAGTCTGCAAGTCTTCCCTGTGTTCATGTGGGTTTCATCTGGGTGCTTTGGTTTCCTCTCACATTGGAAAGACAGGTAGTAGGTAGACTGAACACTCTAAATTGGCTGTAGGGGTGAGTGTGAGTGTGTGGTTTGGAAGAACTACCATGGCAGGGCAAACTACTCGATGGTGTAAACTTTGGTTCAACATGACTGTCACTGTTGAAGTGATACCTTGACCCCCATGTGCAAAAATGGGAAAAAAGAGTTGTGGATGAATGGATTCATAACACATAGAAAATCACCACACGTAATTGAAGGAAGATCTTTCTCCAATGATAAATCACCAATCCTTAACATCGTACTCAGTGCTACAGATTGGTCCACTTTGTAAGCCATGACTAATTCCACCAGAAAATTGGACTTTTTTGTTACAAAATTTACCAGGATTCAGGATACACTTCACCATCTTTTCTAAAAGAAGGCTTAGGGTACAGAGTTGCCTATGGTTTACAGTATATATTAAACCAAAGTTAGAGCTAAAAATGCTGCTTGGAAGAATTAGAAATGGGAAGAAGAGCTGTGAAAAACTAAAGACTGCCAGCCCAGTTAGATAGAATTTTGTAGATAATTCTATGTCATTGTAAATATTAATATAATCCACAGGCTGTTTTACAAATGTAAGAAAATTGAATGTAAGAAAAACTGTGTTATATGTTCTGAACTTCAAAAATGTAAACACAGTGCACCCTGCTGGAAGAAAGCTGATAAAGTAAAGCATTTTATGACTGTTTGATCTCAAACCTCGGAAACAGGATGTCTGGACAAAGGAATTCCTTCTATTGTTTTGAGACCAGAGTAAATTGCTAGATTTTACCCGTATAATGTCTTTTATTGCTGTGGCTTCCTGACCAGGTGCAAGAAAACTAAGAAATGTAAATTTAGAGTTTCTGGTAGCTTGAGAACCAGAGAAATGTCAAGCATGATGTAATCTAAAATAAGGCAGCAGTGATGTATTATCAAAGTAAGAGATGTCAGAGAGAAAGAGAAAAAACAACTTCAGTACTATCTAATTCAGAACAGTCTACTGGCCAACTCTCAGCATGGCTTCAGGCCACATCATAGCACCACCACTGCCCTACTATCCTTCTCCAATACTATAAACCATAAAAGGAACAATAGCAAATTATCCTTTGCCCTCTTCTTGGATCTATCAAAGGCTTTTGATATGGTCAACCACCATCTACTTATCAATACCCTGAAAACAATGTCTTTGGGCAGTCAATCACTCCAATGATTTCAATCGTATCTGGATAATAGGCAACAAGCCATCCTATGGCATAACAAACTATCTAACCTCCTGCCTAACACCCTAGGTGTCCCCCAGGGATCTTTTCTGGGACCTCTTCTGTTTTCCATATTTATCAATGACCTGCACACTGTCATACCAAAGGTTAATTGCATCCAATACGTGGATGACTCCATGTTGATCTGCACTGCCACCTCACAACTAGAGCTGCAGTCAATAACCCAGAGTTCTCTTAAACTAGTTGAAAACTGGCTTGCTATCTGCTGTCTGAGTTTGAATCCCAGCAAAAAAACTCCTACTTTTTCCCTCTATGCAAAGGTCCCCACTGTTATCCTTTACCACTATGTCCAATAATGGTACCATAATCGCCACAGATCTCCACACAAAACTATTAGGAGTTGTTGTGCACATCAACAAAACTGTCAAAACTGTTAGCAAAAAACTTGGGTTACTATATAGGATAAAGCCATTCCTAACCCCATCTACCAGAACTGTCATTGCCTGCTCCAGTCTACTCTCTACCCTATGCTATGCCTCCCCTGTACTTGCCAACTTAAATAAAACTAAACTTAACAAACTCTCTAGCTGCTACAATCACATAGCTAAATTTGCCACTGGCCTGCCCTATAGAACACATCACTGTATGAACCTAAGTAATCTTGGATGGCTAGAGGTACCCAGACTGGTTCAGTATAACCAACTTATATTGGTTCATAAAGTACTCAAACAACCTGATAATACTCTGGCACTAAAACCCAGCAACTCAGCCGGGGACACCCACTTCGCCAATTTTGTTGGCAAAATTCAGAACTCTCTACCTGCTGACCTAACCCTAGAAACATCTTTATCTTGATTCAAGAAATGATTCAAGCAGTATTTCATGTCTCAGTGGTTATGTCCATGCTCCAAGCCTGACTAAATGTTTAGCTTCTTTTGTATACCAATACTATTTTTGTAAATCAAATGTTTTGTGGTATTTTTATTAAGCTATATAATATGTTTGAGTCTATATATAACTGATACTCATCAACAGACTTTGTAACTTGTGATAAACATGTGCTTTGTTAAGATGCTTGTGTAACTTCCTTCAGAGCTTTTCTCCCTGGGCCTCCGCTGAAAATGGACATGTACCAGTTGGACTATCCCAGTCAACAAATGTAAAATAAAATAAAGAGATAGCATTTTGCATTTGTCTTCAGAACTGAGAACATCACCAGCACTTGCTTGCTCTGTGTGTAAGTAGGATCTTAGACTTTGGTATTTCTCTTAGAAATAGATAGAAAATAGTAAGATTAGATTAGCTGTTTTCTATATTTATGTCAGACTATTCTACAGTATTATTTTAAGTATTTTCATGTGATCTCCGAACTCTTGACTAGAACTGTGTTGAATTGAGAAAATTTGTCTTGTGTTTTTATTATTTATTATTAAATATTTTTAAAGCTTTCAACTGTGGTTGTTTTTTGTAGAGATACTTTAAGCTGTAGAGTACTTGCATGTGTTTAGTGATACTGTACTAAACCACTCCAATAGCCTTAAAAGTTTTGGTCACACTTACTATTTGGATAATAGTATTGCACAGTAAAACTCGACACCCTTTGGTAAGGGCCTTATTAGTAGCTGATATTAGTGGTTGGTGGCAGTAATTACTACCTTATAGTCTGGGCTGAAAGGGGCCACAGCTGGAAAACCTGCGCCAGCCTTCCCCAGAAGTGTCTGTGTGTTTGTATGTAAATCAAATCTTAAGTTGTGTGTGTGTCAGCTACTTGGGCAGGGACATGAAGCACTGGTTGGATATAAAGGGTGCTGGAGGTTTTAGCTTGACCACTAGGCTGAGATCTGGATCCTATAGCTGTGCCAATGAGGAGTCTTATTGAGGATCTGGAGATCAAGGGAGAAACCAGCCCCATACTGACTGTAATCTCTGAGTGCTCTTAAGGGAAATCGTACTTTACTGTATGTGTACTTGTTATCCTTTCCAATGTGCATGCCCCTCACTGGTACTAGTGGTGAGGATTGATTACTGGGCCAGCGCATGGGTGTCACATATTAATTGCTGGCAGTCTTTCAGTTTTTCACATTTCTCCCCCACTGAGAACTCAAGCTAGTTATTCAAGTGACTCTTGAGAAATGGTGCTTGAGAATGTTAGGTCTATCTGAATATACCTTATCTCATTCCCTGTCTTGAGAGCCCATCTGCATTGGCATTGCTAATCCCACTGTGGTGCTGGACTGACATATCATATGCTTGTAACCCTAGGCTCCATCTTAGCAACTTGACATTTTGCTGGCTGGCTCAGTGTAACCATGTTAGGGGGTTGTGATCTATAATTACAGGGAATTTTCTTCCATACTGATAAGGTTGAAGTTTCTGCAGTGCCCACACTATGGCTAGGCATTCCTTTTCTACAGCTGCATAGCATTCCTCCCTGGGTTGGAGCCTACAACTGAAATAAAACACTGGGTGCTCTTCTCCCTCTGAAGAAATCTGGCTAGGTACAGCCCCCACCTCATGGTTCGAAGCATCCACCTGCACAACAAATTATTTCCCGTAATCTGGGCTGGCTAACACAGAGGGTCCTCCCAAAGCTATTTTAAGCTTCTGGAATGCCTGCTCATATGCTGTGGTTCACAATACCTTATCTGGCCTGTTTTTCTTTGTCAAGTCTTTGAAGGGAGCAGTTATGGCATTATAACTGGGGATGAACTTTATGTAGTACTCTGCTATCCCTATGAATGACCTCACCTTCTTTTTGGTAACAGGTGGAGGGCATGCCTGAATGTCTTCCACTTTGGCAGGTTCTGGCTTAATCTTACCACTCACAGCTCTATGTCCCAGGTAGGAGACCTCTGCCATACCCACCTGACACTTGAAGGGTGTAATGGTCAACCCTGCCCTCTGTAGTCTTCCCAGCACCTGCCTGACATGTTATGGTGCTCTTGCCAGGAATGGCTGTAGACGGCAATATCATCTAGGTAAGCAAGGGCAAACCCTCCTGCTCCTGCTAAGATATGATCTACCAGCCTCTGGAAAGTCACTGGGGCATTTTTCATCCCAAAGGTCATCTTTGTGAACTCATACAAGCCAAAAGGAGTTACAAAGGCTGACCTCTCTCTAGCACTGGGAGTCAAGGGCACCTGCCAGTAACACTTGGTAAGATCAATGGTGGTAAGATACTTAATCCCACCCAGCTGCTTTAGGGCTTCATCTGTCCTAAGCATGTGGTAAGCATCTGACTCTGTGTGACTACTTAATTTCCTGTAGTCCACACAGAACCTGGTGCTGCCATGCTTTTTTGGCACCAGCACCACTGTGGAAGCCCAGGGACTGTTGGATTCTTAAATTACCCCTAGTTCCAACATCTTCTGTATCTCCTCCCTCAGAGTCTGTTTGACTCTCTCAGGCATTTTAGGTTTTATTAAAAAATTGGTGTTGGAACACTAACTGGTGGTTTTACTTGAACCCTGTAAGGGGCCTGCCTAATAGGCCATTGGGGTCCTGTATCCACCTGGTGCTGCACTAGGTCGGTGCACCCTGGTTTCCCAGTGAACATGTCCTCAAACTCCTGCAACACTGCTCGCATTTCTCAAAGCTGTGTAGGAGATAGCTGCAGGGACATTGCTACCCCTTCCACTGAGGTATCAGCTCAAGCCTCACTGAGGAGATCCATCACCAGATCTCATAGGTTCATAGGTTCATAGGTTCATACTAGGCTATCTGCCCTGGGGCAATTATAAGCCTAGCCCGATTCTCTGTATTACACACACCCCTTGATTTGAGTATACTGTGCCTTTTTTTGTTTATAGTTTACTGTGCCTCTAATCTAATAGTGACTGAGTAATCCTTATGATCCCCCATGATCCCCCCATTCTTGAGATTCTTCTTGAAGAGATTCAGTGAGGGAGCTGCTCTCATGAACTGGAAGATTCTATTCCCAACCTCTGGGGAATGAACCTGTCCCTCCAGCTGTCCCTCCAGCAAGCTGTTATTTTTTCTGCTGAGTTCAAGTCCCTCGAGCGTGGCTGGCTCTATTTAGATTTACTGAGGTGGGATTTCATTATTTCTGGATTTGACATTTGACATAGTATGTCAGGCTCATCTAAGCAACTGTACCTCCTGGAAGTAAAAGTATATACAAAGTGAAGTGGTCCCAGGACAGAACCCTGTGGGATGCCACTTGTAGACCAGTTTAGAGTCTGACATGGCTCCAGCACTCTCTGTAAGTTCTGTCTTTGAACCAGTTTAGGTCCAGATAGGCTGTGTGAACTGCCTTCCTTCATCTATGGCTTTGGTGACTGTTTCAAAGAAGTCAACCAGATTCAAAAGGCAGGATCTGCCCTTGACAAAGCCGAACTGGGTAGCTCTCCATAGCCTTGCAGACTAAGCTAGTCAGGCTTATGCAGCGATAGTTTCAGGGGTCCATAGAGCTCCACCTTTGTGGAGTGGGACCACTGTTGCTTTATTTGAGGGATTAGTTCCTCTTCTAGTTCATGTAGGACGCAAACCTGGGATGCCATCTGAATCAACTCAGAACAAGTCTGGGAGTTGCATCCCAGGTTTCTTTTATGAGGATCATAATTGGATGATTGGGTCTTGGTTTTGTTTGGGATAGATGATCCATGCATTCCTTTGGGCTGTAGTTTCCACTGGCCCTGGGGCCTTGAAGGATTCCACTTCAGTTTGAGAAAGTGAGAGTTTTTTTTGAGTTTTTCACTGTGGTTTTCTGGGCTCCCATGTTGGTAATGATCAGGTCGTGGTGACTAGTTGTTCCATAGCATTTGAGTTTATAATTTCCAGGAATCTTTGGGCTAAGATGCTCAGTCATTGTTTGGGTAGTTGCCAATATAATGGTGTTCGGAGAGATCTTCATGTTCTCCAATGTTTTCAGGAAAGCGAATGGGATCCCTGACTTTGAGAGGGTGGTCTGTAGGATGCTATAAACTGGTTAGTTGCACATGGATGGTCTTGCAATGTCACTAACCTGGAGGTGTGTGATATCCTTGATAAATATGGAAACTCCACACTTTTTGTGGTTCGGTCCGGGTTTTTTGAGAAAAGCATGATATATAGTATAGCCTGGGTGAAAGAGAATTTTAAGAGAGGAAGATGAAGGAGTTTTGAATTGACCCAAATGGCCAATAAAACAACAGTTTCAAGTCAGGTAACCCACAGGGCAGGGGCAGGGCAGGCTGTTTTTCACTGCCACTGATCAACAGAGAGACTTTCCTTTAGCCCAAGCAAAAATGGCCTCACAGAAACTTACAAAAAGTTCAAGAACAGCAAGTCTGTAACTGAACTTTTTAAATCTCAGAAAAGTGGGAAAAAGCAAGATTTTTTTTTTGTTTTTGTTTTTCAGAGATTACTAATGCAGAGGTTTTAAGAGAGTGAATTCATCCTCCTGCAGAGTGAGCATCCTCCTGCAATCCACTGCAAATACTCAGCACAAGGGCCTCCCTATCATGGTAAGGTTTCATCATGTTAACATGTTACAATTTGTGCCCCTGCCTCCTCCCTAGAAGTTCTACCATGTAGTTAACATCACTTACCTATCTTGCCACTTTGTAGGGTCGCTCCCAGGCTGCTTGCAGCTTGTGTCTGACAGGAATGAGAACCATTACCTGCTTCCCTATATCACACTCTCTAACTGGAGCATTCCTGTTATGACAGACCTTTTTCTGCTATTGGGCTTCTGCCAGGTTCTCCTGGGCCAAGCCTATGAATTCACTGAGCCTTGTCATGAGGTTTAGGACAAATGCCACAACAGATTCCTTGTGAGATTCACATTCACCTTCCCACTCATTATACATTAAATCTAGAGGCCCCCGCACCCTATACCCATACAACTCAAAGGGTGCAAACCCTGTGGATTCCTGGGGAACCTCTATGTAAGTAAGCAATAGATGAGGCAAATATGTGTCCTACTCCCTCTTAAACTGGTCTTCAAATGCCCATACATGGACTTGAGTGTTGAGTTTAACCTCTCAACAAAACCATTAGTCTGGGGATGGTAGGGGGTGGCCTTTAGTTGCTTCACCCCACAGTACTTCCACAGACAAGCCACCAGGTCTGACATGAAATTGGCACCTCTGTCAGTCAGTATCTCATTTGGGGAGCCTACCTTGCTGAAAATCTCTAACAAAGCATTTGCCATCTTTTCTACCTCAATGCAAGACAAAGCCACTGACTCAGGGTATCTTGTAGCATAATCTACTACCACTAGGATATACTTTTTCCCTGTGGATCTTGGGGTACTCAGAGGCCCCAAAATATCCATAGCTACCCTGTGAAATGGCTCGTCAATCACAGACAAAGGCATTAAAGGAGCTCTCATCTTGTCTCCTGCCTTGCCTACCTTTTGGCACTGCTCACAGGTCTTCGGTACCCTGTTACATCTTTGAAAATTCCAGTCCAGTAGAAGTTCTGCATAATATGTCTCTTTGTACATTTTATGCCCATTTGACCTGCAAAGGGAATATCATGGGCTATGTCTAGAAGTGCTAAACTGTAGGCTCTAGGCACTACCAACTGTTGTATTCTCTCAACTTCTAGCCTTCCCTTAGGGGTCCACTCTCTATACAGTAACCCTTTGTCACAGTATACAGATTCCCCCTTCCCTTGCGAATCAGGTGCCTCACTAGCTACCTGCCTCAGGCCTTGTAATGTAGGGTCTAAGAGCTGAGCCTGTCTCAACTCTCTCTTTGTAACCCTTCCCAACTCCACTTCCACAGGAAGTCTGGCATCCTCTGATAGTGGTGCCTCACTTTAAGCCTGGGTACTACTACTCACCTCTGCCCTTGCAGTCACTCTGTCCAAGGGACCATCAGTACCCACTAGCAGCTGTGGCTCACCTTCAGTCTCACTGCTACAGTGTAGCTCCCTCCCTGAAGTAACCACCTCACCAGTCCTGGCTGCAAGTGTGCGGTCTGTCTGGGTCTCCCCCAGGCTACCAGACACACATGCTTGTCTCCAAGCCTGACTGCGTGCAACTGCATTAACGCATGGTACTGCCTCATCCAAATCCTTCCCTATCAGGACATCTGCAGGATTGTATTGGTACCACTGTTGTCTCAAGACAGCCTACTATTGGCATTTTCTCTTTTCCAGTTATTGTCTCCCTCAACTTTTGTTCCTCACCTTGCCTCCTTGGACATCTATATGCCACATGGCCCCACTGGTTGCATTCAAAACATTTAACCCTAGGTACTGGACATGTACCTGGACTAATGGCTTCCACTGCTACTGGCAGATTCAGTTGGGGCAGGCTGGGCTGCCAACCATGGGTTCCTTTAGACCCATGAGCAGCACTGGGGGTTCCTTTCCTGTGCAGTGATGACCTGCTAGCTAGGTATACGTCTCCCTTCTTCCCCAGCTCATTTGAAGTAGCACATTGTCTATCAGCTAATCAGATCCTCATGTCCTCAGGCAAAGTGATAAGGGCTTGTTCCCTCACTAAAAGGTCTGCCAGCCTTTCAGAAGTGGTGACCTGACATCCACTCACCCATCTATGAAAATAAGTCCTTAGTTCAGCAACATATTCACACACACTTTCATCTGCCTTGTGTCTATGCTCACAAAATGTTTTCCTATACATTTCAGGTGTTAGCTTAAAATATTTAGTCAATGTCAGGTAATTTGGAAAGTACATTTACAGCTTTACCATGGGGTGAGGAAGTCAGGAACCATACTCAGAGCCTTTGGTCAACATCATACTGTTTACACACCCTCTCAAACATATGAATGAAACTATCAAAATTATCCCCCTCTCTATACTGTGGAAGAAATTTACTGATCTTTTGTGCTTCTGGAAACTGGTTACTCCCTTCCCCATTACCTCTATGGCTCTGGTGAAGAGTCAGCATCTCCTTTTCATGCTACCTCTGCCTCTCCTTCTGCTCAGCTTTTATTTCCAAACACTTGGCCTCCAACTCAAGTCTCTTTAGCTTCAGATGGATTTTTAAGTCCTCTTCAGAAGGTTTGAGCTGTCCATCTCCACCGCCAGTCTGATCATCCTCCAGATTGCTGTTTTTGATGCAGCTGTGACCAAAGCTGCAATCATGTCTGCCTTAGTCAGGTTTCCATGCACCAGTCCCTTGGCCTGGCACATCTCAGCTAACTGGCTCATTGTCAGCTTGCCATACTCCTCTGCTGACATGATTGCCTGCTCTGCCTGATTAACTAAGTTAACAAAAGAAATAAAACAATTGTGATATGCACTCTGAGTGTTCACTGCATGGCTGATTTAGAGTACAAAAACTCATTCAGTGATTACTGTCCACAAGCTACAGGAATTCAATGTCCACACCAATACAAGCCAATTAGTATGTGATGTGGCTAACTCACAACAATCAAACAATTAATATTTGATGTGGATATCCCACCACTGTCAAACAATTAATATGTGACACCCGTGCACTGTCCCACTGTCCCAGTAATCAGGGAGCTTCAATCCTCACCACTAGCACCAGTGAGGGGCATGCGCATTGCGAAGCATAACAATTACACACACAGTAAAGTACGATTTCCCTTAAGAGCACACAGAGATCACAATCAGTCTGGGGATGGTTTCTCCCTTGATCTCCAGATCCCCAGTAAGACTCCCTATTGGCACAGCTATAGGGTCCAGATTTCAACCTAGTGGTCAAGCTAAAACCTCCAGCACCCCCTCTATCCAACCAGTGTTTCATGTCCCTGCCCAAATTAGCTAACACACACACAATTTAAGATTTGATTTATATACAACCACATAGACACTTCTGGGGAAATCTGGCACAGGTCTTCCAGCTGTGGCCCCTTTCGGCCCAGACTATAAAGTAGTAGTTACTGCCACCAACCACTAATATCAGCTACTAATAAGGCTTTTACTAAAAGGTGTCCACTTTTACTGTGCAATACCATTATCCAAATAGTAAGTGTGACCAAAACTTTTAAGGCTATTGGAGTGGCTTAGCACAGTGTCACTAAATGCATGCAAGTACTTTACAGTTTAAATTATCTCTACAAAAAAACACCACAGTTGAAAGGTTTAAAAATATTTAATAATAAATAATAAAAACACAAGACAAATCTTCTCAATTCAATGCAGTGCTAGTCAAGAGTTCAGAGATCACAGGAAAATGCTTAAAATAATACTGTAGAATAGTCTGATATAAATATAGAAATCAGCTAATCTAATCTTACTATTTTCCATCTATTTCTAAGAGAAATACTAAAGTCTAAGATCCTACTTACATACAGAGCAAGCAAGTTCTGGTGATTTTGTCAGTTCTGAAGACAAATACAAAATGCTATCTCTTTCTCTCTGAGATCTCTTAAAGTAATAATACATCACTGCTGACTCATTTTAGATTACATCATTCTTGACACTTCTCTGGTTCCCAGGCTACCAGAAACTCAAAATTTACCTTTCTTAGTTTTCTTGCACCTGGTCAAGAAGCCACAGCAATAAAAGACATTATAAATGTAAAATCTAGCAATTAACTCTGGTCACAAAACAATAGAAGGAATTCCTTCATCCAGACATCCTGTCTCCAAGTTTTGAGATCAAACAGTCATAAAATGCTTTACTTTATCAGCTTTCTTCCAGCAGGATGCACTGTGGTTACATTTTTGAAGTTCAGAACATATAACACAGTTTTTCTTGCATTTAGTTTTCTTACATTTGCAAAACAGCCTGTGAATTATATTAATATTTACAATGATATAGAATTATCTACAGAATTCTATCTAGCTGGGCTGGCAGCCTTTCAGTTTTTTACAAGAGCAACCAACATTGTAAAATCCGTTTTACTCAGGCATAGACAATAAGCAAACTGGCCTAGACCCAATCTGTTAAGAATGGAATGCAACACTTATTGTGGACATTGAATAATCATAAACACAGTGGTGCAGCAGTTTGCATTGTCACCTCACACTAAGACATTCCCTGGGTTGAATCTCAGCTGGGGTGCCTTCTATGCAGAGTCTACATGTCCTCTCTGTGTTAGGTGTGTACTAGGCTATTGGCCCTGGAGCCTTTTAAAAGCCTAACTCATAGGATTACTCTATCATGCCACCCAAATTTGGTTTCCAGTGCCTCTGTCTTGTAGATCCACTGGAGTGATCCCAGGGATGAATTTTCTATTTCCCATCCACTCATCAAGATTTCTCTTGAAGAGGGCCAGTGAGGTTCATGTGGGTTTGCTCCGGTTTCCTCCCACATTGCAAAGACACGCGTCTGGACCAATTCTCTCTGCTGAAATTCTGTTGTTCCAAGTTGGACTTTCCCGGTAAGCAAATGTTAAATAAATAAACTACTCCACCTTTCCTAATGACTATGCTAACTGCTACATAACACTATAACTGATATCTCCAAATCTTTTTCATCAAATTACTCCCCCACTAATGAAGAATAAGCTCTTTCCTCTCCTAGCCACTTATGCAGGAAAATTCCACTTCTCTGAAATCTCAGCCAAAGTCCCTCATACTTAATAATTCAAGATCCAGTTTCAGCAAACTCCATCCTACACTCCTAAGGCTTACAGCTGAGAAAACAACTAAATGTGTTACTGATATATTTAACCCGTCTCTCTCTCCTCTCAGGCACTGTCACATCAGCATTCAAGCAAATAGGTTTATAGGCAATTACTAAGCTAATGGCATAAGAGTCTTTAAAAGTCTAGCTGATAATACCCAGAATATGACCGTATTATATCTTAATTCCCCAGATATGGGATGGGGTAGTATCAGGGTAGTGGGTCTTTGAGTGATGGAACCCTGAGCTATTTTACAGACTGCCTCTATCCATAAGGGACTTGTGCAGTACCCAAGGAGTGAATTTACAGTTCCCCATCCATTTATCCAAATTATTTTTGAAGACAGTGAGCAACGTGCTTTGTTTTATGAAGATAGGAACTTTATTCCATAGATGAGGCAGCCTTTGGGATATGAATCTGTCTCCCCAGCAAGTTCTGTTAGAGTCATAAATAAGGTTCAAGCCCATTGAATGTGTTACCCTTGTTTAATTTGCCTTGTGAATATGTAACATTTTCATCAGGGCTGGATCAGAGAATACCTCATAGGTCAAGCATAAATCCCCTCTCAGTAAATTATATGAAATGGAGTAAAGGGATAGGGCTTTTAATTGGTCTGCATAAGACATGTGTCTTCTGCTTTGTATTTTTTAGTAAGAAACCTCTGGGGGGTCTCCAACTGGATCTATATTATAACATCAAAGTTGCAAAGCTTCAAATGTTATAATATTGACACCACTACATCGAAGGCTGAAAATAGTGACGCCGCGGAACATTGAATTCTAACCTAGGGCAAGATTTTGGTGGGGCATTCCGTGGCTTCGCTATTTCCTTCACTGTGGTGTGATAGTTACGGACCTTAGGGTGAGGGTGCAGGTTAAGGTAAGTGGATAGGTAGGAATGTATGTACGTTTTAGTACAGGGTTAGAAGTAGGGTTTTAAGTGTATGTGTGTGTATTAATTAGTTTATTTCTGTATAGTTTCTTAGGGTAAGTGTGCGATAAATAAGGACCTTAGGGTTAGGGTACGGGATAAGGTTAGTGGATAGATAGGAATATATGTACGGTTTATTGTAGGGTTAGAAGTAGGGTTTTCTTAAGTGTATGTGTGTGGATTATTTATTTTCGTGTGATTGTGTTGTGTTTCTCGGAACAGCAATTTTTTTCCCTGGGAAAAAATTCGCTATTCTGAGTGTTCGATGTTATCACATTTTGAAATTCCAAGTTTGAACTTATGGTGTTCAGTATTTTGGAATTTCAATTATGCGATATAATAACAACTGGTGTAAGTGCCTGACTAGGTACTTGCAGAAGGCAGCTTTGTACTCAATATGGGCCTGATGAGGGCCAAATACAATGGCACTATGGCTTCTTTTTGATATAGTTATAACCAGCTGTCTAGAAAATTCACTAAAAGGGCTAAAGGATTACAATCCAATCTCTAGCCTTTGCTCTTACTTCTAACCTTTGATCTATTACCAAAATACTTCAAAAACTTCTGTACAAATAATTACATAACCACATTAACAGCTAGAGCCTGTTATGTGATGCACAGCATGACTTTCACAATGCCTTTAGTACCTTTATTGCCCTTGTTATGGCTACTGATATCATTTACTCTGATTTGAATTGAAGCCTTATTACAGTAGCAATGTTGATAGATATGACTATGGCCTTTGAAACAGTCAACTATAAATTCCTTCTCAATATACCTAAAAGACTCAACTTCAGTGATAACAGTGTTTTCTGGTTTTGTAATTAAATGAAAGACAGAGCCGTCCAAGTTTATAGCAATATTTCTCCATTCACAGTTGGCACACTTATTTATTTATTTATTACAGTTTGATGACCAGGACAGACCACTGGGCCCGGAAGAGCCTGTTTTCAGTGGAGGCCTGGGGAGAAAACCTCCACAGAATGGAGACAATTTTACAATAGTTATACAAAAGTAAATAAAGTAGTAAAACAGTGAAAAATACAGAGATAATATACAATTTGTTAAAAAAAGACATAGCAGTTCTAATCCTAGGTAATGATTTACAAAAGTGACACACAAAAAAAAAAAAAACTCGGTGTACCACAAGTTCTCTGATAGGCTCTGTACTCTTTTCCATCTTTGTCAATAATCTCCCTATAGAGCTCCCAAATCATAAATTAATTATGTAGGCAGATGATATGTTTCTCCTTCAGTCTAGTACAAGCCACAATGACCTGCAAACCAAGACATGGGATGACTTCACTCAATTATACACATGGTCTACCAGTAACAAGCTAATAATTAACCCTAAAAATGAATCTCATGATTGTTTTTCTGCAACTAAGAAATTTCCTGATAATCCTCCGGTTTTCTTAACAAACCTGAGAGATAATTATACCTGTACTGTCTATATTCTTACAAAGATGAGGCTTTCAGAACTGCTCATATCAATGCAGTCTGGGTCTTAGAAAATATCTATGTAAATAACACTATCAATGAACATCAAAGTAATGGAATACTTTTCTTTCAATTGCTTTGGCCAAGACTCCTATATAAATATTGAAAGTAGCCATCTCCAGTAATGATACGTAGTTCTCCATCGGTAACTGATCCTTTAACTGAATGGACTGCCTTCATAACTAAAGTCTAGTTTCATCATGTTGACATCTTACAGCTCATTCCAGGTTAATCTATTTCAACAACCTTTAAAAACTATAGTGCAACAACCATGCTAATGTCAAGCACATACCTGTTGCCCATATAACCAGTCAAAGAGTTCTACTCAATTTCCCTGGGAAACCATTCCCTCTTTGAATCCATCCTTTTAGAATTTAGTGCCCATTTGGCTTCTAAATATTCCATTTTTTATTAAAAACTATTCATTTTTATCCAGCGTTTGGGGCAACCCAATAGTTTGATAATATAAGACAATTATCCCACTTGCACTTTTGTGAAGGGGAACCACGTTTGCCCTTCGCCAGTCTGCAGGTAGTTTAACTGTTCCCATGTTTTGTGAGAATGGTTAATTAATGATATTAGCAATTCTTCCCTCAGCTCTCTTACAATTTTAGAATGAATTCCATCAGGGACCCATGTTTTTTACATATTTAAATGTTGAAGTTTTTACCCAATCATTTCTTCCATGAGAAGACTCTTGCATCACTTTTTTATAATTTCTTCCATGAGAAGACTCTTGCATCACTTTTTTAACTATGATGTATCACCCCTCTCTTCTGTCATAAATGTTAAATAGAAGTAAATCTATTTCACTGAGATTTTCTACCTAAATCTGTGCATTTAGTAGGCATCTGTATTCCATCTTTCTCATGTCAGTGTTAAGCTGCATCTCTTGCAGTTCATCCACAGTTCCCAGTGAAGTCAAATGCCTCACACCATGAACATGGAGACCACTATAAAGTCAGCACAACTTTGTACACAGTTCCAGTCATTATTTATGAATTTGGCTATGATTTATATCACAATAACATATGCAAACAATTTATTTCTGAAGAAGTTATTCATACTGTTTGAAATTAACACAAGCCACTAAACTATAAGCCTTATCAAAGGAATTATTTTTTGTCTGTTGTAAAGTCATTAATAAAATGGTCTCTGCTCCCATAGTCTCCAAACATCTATAATCCTCTTCTGTTCTGTTTCACTAGGCTTTGACAGTATAACAGGAAATTGCTATTTACTAGGAAGAGGAAATGTATTTCTTATGGAAACTCAACACAGTTCTAAATCTAAACAGTGACTAACAGTCCAAATCAGTGAAAGCAAAGAAATTTTATTTGAGAAAAATGATCCTCCTAATGGAGGATTAATATGATGAGTGCCTTAATAAAAGCACAATAGCAGCGGTAATCAACAGAAACAGCTGAGAAGTCAGGAAGAATAAAATAATGGGAGTTGTACAGCCTAGCCACTATGGATTATTGCTCATCCTGGAGTTATTCTGCAAGACACGTTTCTGTACTGCCTGCAGACACCTCTCTCAGCTGAGAGATTTTCCTTATCACATCAGATCTGCAGAATTTGAAATGACCATCTCAAACTTTGGGATCAAAAAGCTGTATAACTACCCCAAATTTTGCCAAAAGTAATAAGTAGTATTGCTTCACTAGGTTCTTGTACAGTGAGAGTTTCGGATCAGAGGTATATTCCTTCCACTGCATCTCTCTGCAGTTTTTGTTCTTGACTGGTGCAGATTGTGTTTTCTTTTTCTTTTTTCTAAGTAGGCATCAGCTATGTAGGCAAAGAATAATACTAGACTATCTATGGATGAAAGCAGCTAGGTGCTATCACAGGACCTGAAGGAGATTAAAGCAATTTCTAATGGAAGGAACAAAACAGAGTTTAAGTTCCTGCCTTGTATCACAAACAGAAAGGAGAGTGAATCTTTATGATCATCAGTCTGGCTTCATGAAAATCAAACCAGAAGAAAACAAAAGTAGACAGTGTCTGAATGTACCAAAAAACAAAATAAGAATATAAGGAAAATATCAGATGAGAAGGAAAAAATCTGGAAAGTCTACTATAGAGGCAAGTACAAATATCATCTGGAGCAACCTCATATTGACCAAGACTTGACACAGAAATGGTTAGCGAGAGTGGAACTGAAACCAGAAGATGAAAAGATAATAATGTTGGCCCAGAATAGTAGATGTTGCACATTGGTTTACAAAGTCTATTGAAAATATTGGAGAAACAGACAAATGCAGGGTTTGTAAAACAGAGCTGGAAACAGTTGCATATCTTTTTGCTGGGTGTGATACACTCATGGCAGAGGGACTGTATACTGATAGGCATAATAATGTGGCAAGACTGTTTCACTAGGGATTGTGCAAACTCTACAATACGGAAGTAGCTGAGAAGCACTGGAAACATGAATCACAAAGCATTGTAGAGAATGATGACATTTATATCTCATGCGACCACCCATTAGCTATCAGTTAAAAAAAAATAGATGCAAGAAAACCAGATACAGTAGTCTATGAAAAACAGACAAAAGTAGCTTTGATTATTTCAATTGGTGCACCCAGTGATTACATTGTCTTATGTTCAGAGAGAGAGAGAGAGACAGAGGGAGAGGCAAAGTCATAAAATACCAGGATATACGAGCAGAAATTAGATTAATGTGGAACAAAGATATCCAGACAATTCCAATAACAGTAGGATCAACATGTTTAATAGAAAGTAATTAAATATGCTACCAATTACATGTAACCCCATATGAATTACAGAAGGAGGCAATTTTGGGCACTTTGTGGGCGCTGAGAAGTGCATTCTTAGCTAACATGAAATAATGAAACGATGCTAATTTCAAGAACTTTAACTGTAACCTGATCTAGGAATAGGGTACATTCCTGACATGGTATTAGAATTTCCAAATAGTTGTAGAAATTAAACCTGAGAGAAGGGAATGGCAGATTATCTTGCAAACAGGATAGTAATTAGTTGGGAATAGTGTTGGAGAATATAAAACTGGAGCAAAACCTTGGGCAAATGGCATACATGATAGCATTGCCTGAAATGCTGCCTGTACACAATATAGTAATTCATGGATACAGTGTACCCAGAGATTGTACATGTGTATGAACATTCAGAATCAAGTGGCACATCTCAGTAGTAGCAGCTGCCAGAAACGCAAAATGCATTCATAAAAGTGCATCTCTGAAGTACAACCCTAAAAAGAAGTTGCAGTAGTTTTATATGGCCCACACAAGTCCCTGTAAAATATACCAAATAAACAATATAAAAATGTAGTGAAGTGCCCACATGATATTTAACAATAATAGTGTTTTACTTTTCATTTAACTTGTGTGTACATGGGTGTGCATAAGTGTGTGCATGTATGTAGAGAGAGCCAGAGGTACAAACACACACACACACAGACACACACAGATACACACACACACACACACACACACACACACACACACACACACACACACACACACACACACACACACACACACACACACGCACACATACTCACACACACACACACACACACACACACACACACACACACACACACACACACACACACACACACACACACACACACACACACACACACACACACTCACACACACATACTCACACAGACAGTATATTTCCCTGGAGAGGTTACTGATATTTTTGTGTTACTAATATCTCCTTCCTTGTTTTTATGGTAATGCTGCCACCAGCTGGAAGACTAGCCTATCAAAACAAAATTACTTTTTACTCCTTTAAGCCAACCATTAGATGCTTGTATGATAGTAAACATTTGAGCAGTAACCATTGAGAGGCAAAGGTCAGCAATTATTGGTACAGAATTCCAATGCACATACCTTTAAGTTAGTAGTAGTACTACTACTGCTACTGCTGTTATTATTACCACTGCTACTACAGCTACTAGCACTGTTACTGATATCAGTGTTATTACTACTACTACTACTACTACTACTACTACTACTACTACTACTGCTACAATTACTGCTACTACTGTCATTACTACTACTGCTACTACAGCTTCTAATACTTCAACTGCTTCTGCTACTACTACTACTACTACTTCTTCTGGTACTGCTGCTAATACTTCTACTGTTACCACTATTGCTCAGTTACTACTACTACTACTACTATTACTACTACTACTACTAATAATAATGTCAACAGTCACATTATTAAAAATTGAACAATGAAGCACTTTACTTGAAATAAATAAAATGAAGCATTTCACTTCATAAAATCAAATGTGCAAGCAAGTTTAATCTTGCCGAAAGGAAATACAGACTACATAAAATGATAATTCTAGCAGTTTATGTAGTCATGTCTCTATTAGTAGCTAAAGATATAAAGAACATTTTTATCTAACTAAAGGTGTATAGAGAAGTTATAGAATTTCCAAAGAAAAAAAATAGAATCCAGTTTGAGCTCTGTCCAGAAATGTAATCCACCTACTTCTTTTTCTTCTTCTTCTTTTGGCTTTTCCCGGTTAGGGGTCGCCACAGCGGATCATCTGTTCGCTCATGATTGGCAGTGAAGTTTTACGGAGTTGAGTTGCCAGCACAGTCCATAAAAATCAGGCAGTATATCTCTGAGCAATTGCTTTCTCTGCCAGTTTAAAAGAAGTGTAAAAACATGGCTTAAAAGTGTATGATACTTGTCCATCTTCCACACTTTTAGTTAACTTGTGGTAGGGGAATTTGAATCTTCAGAATTGATAACATTATAAGAAGTAAACAAGTTACCAGCGTGACCATCAAGGAATGAGGCTTGGGTTTAGAAAGGTGTTTTACATTGTGTAACTTAGTCAACAGCCTTGATAAGCCATCTACATGCCTGGTACTAGCACCATCTCAGTGCTGGATTGTCATGTTGTAACACTACAGTCCCAAACATGACCTAAGAAACCTTCTATCTGGCCATCTCTTATGAAAATGCTTCAGTGGATTATGCTGTTTCTAGCTATTGTGAATTTTCTACCATTAGGGTAAGGAAGAAGTTTTTTAAGATTCTTAATAAGTGAGGAGTAAAAGGAGAAAAACATTTGCCAATAGGAAAGTAGTAGGTGACTGAGGCTATCAGCCATCTGAATGGTGTTAAAGCAAGTAGGCCAGATGGCTACCTCATTGATTTCTATAAGAGGGAGTTTTCAATTGAGTTGCACAGTGGCAGATCTGTTCAATGATATAACAAAAAAGGGAGATTAGCTAATTCTGTGAAAGAGGATACCGTAATTGTATTGTATAAACATAAAAGGTAAAGAGGTGGATGTCAAAAATGATTAGCCAATATTGTTATGCAGTATGGATACCAATGTTTTTACTGTATTTTAGTGGCAAGATCGGAAAAAGTTCTTCTGATAGTTTCTGGGGATGAATAAGTAAGGTATATAAAAGGTAGATCATCCATGGATCGCTGATGCATTTTTATAGATTTGTGGAAAGGGTTGCAGAAAAAGCAAAAGAAAGGTAATAATTATGTTAATGGACATCCAGAAGGAATATGACTGCATCTCATGGGACTTCATGATAGATACTTTGAAAGAGGCCATTGGAGATGGTTGTTGGCTGAGGGGAGTGAAAGAAGCCCTCTATAGGACCCCAAAGTTGTGATTATATATCTCAATGGGGGACTTAAAGAAGAAATAACATTAGAATGAGGAACAAGACAGGGCTGTCGTTGCCAAGATTATTTCTACAGGTCATTGAGTGCCTGGTGCAGAGAGAAAGAATGGAAAAGGTGCAGCAGTCACAATTACTGGGGATACTGGAGATGTTCTGTAGTTTAGTTAGAGTGACTCTGTAGTCATGTCAAATGTTTGTGGTGATTTGAAATGGAACTATACAGGTGGAAATATGCATTGTACTTCCTGAAAAGATGAGAAAAGGGTACTTGGGACTTAAGTTGTATAAAAGTCTAATTGAGATTGGAGATAAAAATTGTGTGGAGCTGAAAGCAATGGCAGAGAAAATGTCAGACACATGGATGGGAAGATTTTTCACACTGGAGAATACAATAATTAGTTTGTAAAATGATTCTTCTGCATGCATTGCATTGCACATGCCTCCCAAAATACAATATATGTTTTTGCATGTATTGCATCTTGATAGGTACTGCATGTGCAATTTACTCCACTAAGCAATATTACAAGGATTATCTAATTGGCTTGTGACAGATTTGTGTGGAAAAGCAAAGGTGATGAATCATGAAGGGAAGGCTTAGGGCTCAGAGGAAAATGGGAAGATGGGACATGTCAGATTTCAGGTGATATGTGACAGTTATAAACATTGTGCAAAGACACAGAATTATGGAAAATGAAAATGTCTCATGGGCTGACTAGGTAATGGGCTGGCAGGGTGGAAAGAGAAGACAGTGATCAAGGTAGAGAACAGTATTGACACGATGATTCATATGCTGATAGGTTACCGACTGTAATTCATAGACAAAGGAGGAAGATGAGTTAGACATCTATGGAGGAACTGACTGAAGGAGCTGGATGATAAACTAGAATTTTGGGAAATAAAGGGCATTAGGAAGGTGAAGCCATGAAGGGATGAATGGTAAATGAATGGATATCCTTCCCTGTCCTCGAAGAAAAGCATAACTTTCAGAAAGGAGATTGTCTGTTATTTGCAGGATTCTTAGAGCTAGTAATCAGAGTATTCAGGAGCATCAATATAAGAACAAGGAGAGGCTGAAAGATTCAGAAGAAGTAATAGCAAATTATGATGCATAGGCCTAGGTTAAGGAATGTAGTAGAAGTACTGAAATCACTTGCAGGCAGCTTGGGCTTAGACAGTGCTTAGGTGAGTGTGCTTTTGGTAAGATGAGGGATCAGCGGAGTAAAGAGAATGTAATATGGGCTGAAGAATGGTGCTGGGAAGGTAATTAGCAATGATGAAGCTGTTAAATGAGGCTGGTCCTATTGAGGATCAGTATGGAAGGACAGTGCACAAGTGGTACAGAAAACCTGTAAGGATATATTGACAAGGATAGTCCATATCCACAAAGTGCTGGAAATGTCAGTGGAAAATGCAGATCAGAATGCATATTTAGTGGAAATGGGGTGAGGTTGTACCAATGAGGAAGTTTACAAAAAATATGGAGTATCCTATAAGGAAAGAAGATACTTGACTGAATTGATTTATGACTTTTTGGAATTTGTAAGGAAGGGGATGGACTAGAGATGAAAGAATGGAACTTTATACGGTCACTGGGAAAGTGAGAAGAAAGAGAGCTAAAGCATGAAAAGAGTGGGGTATGAATTTTTATACAGAAGGAGGAACAATGATGTGGATGCAGAAATAATGGAGGGACATGCGCAATGGGTGACAAAAAGATGCAAGGGAGGTTCAGCAACAGGTAAATGTATCAAGTATGTGAATGAGTAAAGAAATAAATTATGTCTCTTGAATTAGGTCATACATTATGGGCATCAGGTTATCAGTACAGTGACAAATAGGTTGTATACTTTGATAGGCAATTGTGGAATGTATATTCTATATGAAAATGCCACTGTAAAACAGTATTGCTAAAAACTGCATTCCATATCAAACAATAAAAATAATAAATTAAAAAACAAAACATTTGAAGAGGTCATATTATTCCTAAGCATTCCTTCACCGCTGCTGTATGTGATTCTTCCCTTGGCTGAAGTCTATGACTAAGAATACTACTGGATGTTTTACTCTCTTTGAAGAGATCTCTCTAAGTACAACCCAAGTGCATGGTTTGAAACATCTACTCGTCTTATAAACTCCTGGCTATAATCAGGACTAGATTGTGCAAGGGATCCATGCAGGGTCTCCTTGATTTTTGGAAAGGTTTCTCACAAGCTGGTATCAAGATATTTTTATATGACTTATCTCTTTTGGTTAAGGTCTGTGGTACAATATTGATGGACAAATTTCAGGTGATATCCTGATAAGTGTTTAAAATGTCAGTTATTCAACTGGTGCAAATACAGGCAAAAAATAATAAAATGCAGTTACTGCATTTTGCCCATATTTATATGTGCAAGATCATGGTACAAACACCTACTACTAAAAATAGATAATAATTAACAACAAAATGGCTGGCTATAAAACTTTAGTATAAAGCAATCTCATTGAAGTGCCTTGAATTCTGGTGGATATAGGGATTGAACCCACAACTTTGGTGGTATTTGCATGATGCTCTAACCACCTGATCCAACCAACCTTCCCTTCTTATCAAAGGTCTTCTAATCATTAAGTGAAACCCTGAAGATTACAGGCTTAAATAAGATGAATAAAAATATCACAACCATTAACTAATGAAATATTTAAAAGAATGGCAGTCTGGCAGCTGACACAGAAGATTAAGGATCTGCTAATGAGCTCATTCCTGTTGTCCGGCATTTGATTCCCTCAGCCTTCACTGCCTAACTGTGTGACTAAACAACTCAGTTAAGCAGGCAGCACTCTGGGTTTGAATCTGAAAAAGGTCAATGAAAATCGGTGCTCTATTCCAGTAAACAAATGATAGATACAATGAAATTAAAGAAAACCTTTCCATTCCAACTCATTATTCAAGCCATAATGCTTTAAGGTATTACTTTTTAAAATATAAATCGTCCTTCTGTCTTAAAACAAAATCCAGTGACTATCCCTTCTGTCATCACTCAAAACCTGTTCCACAATGGCACATTTATTTTTCGTCATGAAGATTATTATTTTTAGCACAATATTTTCCATTCTCTCATGTTTAATATACCTCACATATTTCTGTTTTCTTATTTTGAATCTTCTTGCAATTTCACTTAAAACACAAAAACTGCAAATTGCACACAAAGATATATATCTAGATATATAGCTTTATCTCTATACTTTTAGTGGTACAGTTTTTTTTGTTACTGCACATAGCTGTCATATATATTTTCTCTTGCAAGTACTATATTGGGCATATTTAGAATAATAGTCTTGCTTTCAAGGTATTCAAAACTCTGAATACTTTTTCTAAGTGCTAATTGGGATAGTAAAACATATAAAATTCATGGCTCCCTCTTAAATGATTCCTTGATAATAAGCTATGTTACCAAAAAAACTTTAGCTTTGTCTTCTGCCTTGTCAACTTTTTGACACTGCGCACATGTCCTGCAGTACCCTGCAAGATAATATGCAATGCCTGGTCAATAAATGTTTGCATAGGCCTAATTCTTTGTACACATTTTGCCAAATGTCATGACAAAAGGAACACTGGGGCCTATGGAAACAAATACCTAATTGTAAGCCATTGAGACTACCAACAGCTGTACCACTTTTCCCTCTAGCACTACTTGGGAATCCATTCACTCTAGTAACTCCATATAGTATTCACCCTTCCTCTAGCCTTTAGAGTCAACAGCCTGTTTGGCTACTTACTTCAAGTCCTGGTTTATACCCTGTCTCTGCTTTTAAGAATCAGAAGTCTGTTTTGATACCTCTCCCAAGTCTTGTAAAGAGGGATGAAAGAGCTACAGCTGTCTGAGCTCTGCCTTTGAAATCCTTCCCTTTCCAATGGAAAGCCAATATTTTTATTACAACTCTATCTCAAATTTAGACTTAATTAGTGCCAACAACCATCTATTTCTATGAAAAAGTCCTTTCAAGATGAATTCCAGCACCTTTTGTGAGCCATGGGTCAGGTTCAGGCATTATACTGCTTCCGTGTTCTTTCTTTTAAGTAGCAACTTTAGAAGCATTGTTGGAGATATGGGTATTGACTAGATCTGCCCCTTTTACCATCCCTATGTGCTTATTTTCATGTGTAGCTGCATGTAATTGCATGTGCACATGATACTTTGTCATAATAGTTATTAGATATTAGGACATTTTCTGGGCTGTCATCAAACAATGCTAATCTCCCACTCCAAATAAACCCTGTCCAATAACACCTGAAAATGTGTCCTGCCCATGACCCTCGCTGTAGGGGACTACTTTGGCAGATAATGTTCCTGTATAACAAATACAGGTCTAAAAAGTTACATCTGACTCAGTATTATTTTTAGCAATGGGTTTTTTACCCTCCACCAGCACAGGGTATAGACTTTTGTGCCAACCAGTAGCAGATGTAATTTCAAGACAATCCACCACTATCCCAGTACTGTTTTAGATCCCTCATGCTGCTTTTGGTCTCCATACTGTATTTGTGTATCATTTGACCACGCACGCTTCATTTGGTTACAATGGAAACATTTTACTACAAGACCTTAATGTGAGTATGGGACAGTAGCTCCCCTTTACCAGAGAAACATTCTGTGGTGTTTACACTGCTGCCTTAGGATGACTTATACCCCTGTGTAGCACTGGTCACAGCCATCTCCTGCAGTTGTGGCCTGCAGGGTAGATAAAGATCAAACCCTTTTGCTAGGTCCATAAGAGGTATACTTCCAATTTGTTAAATAGATTCTCATGTATATGGACAAAATTAATACTTGATCTCTTATCATAAAATCTACTAACATTTCAAAAGTAGTAACTTGGCATCCACTCATACACCTATGAAAGGAAGCGATTATTTCTGCAACAAAATCACTAACTATACTTTTGTTTTCGCATGTGCTCTTTAAACATTCTACTAAAAGCTTCATGACTACTTTTAAAGCCCTCAAAAAGCATTTTTCACTTTATGATTTTCCTGCTGGTCAGAATCTGACACTTTAGACACAGCATACATTGCCTTACCTGTGAGCAAATACATTAAAAAATTACACATTATTCCTGATAAGTTGCTTGCTTGCTGTTAAAACAACTTCAGATACTTAAATAAAGCTATGAAAATAATTCTCTTTTCATGATGAAGAAGAAATGTACTACTTATGTTGGAATCCAGGGCTCAGTTTACATCCCCATTTAGATGCAGTGCCAACATCCACAACTCGTTTCCTTTAGTCTCATGCTGATGTTTCTTTTCTTTCTTTGTGGTCTTGACATCATCCCTCAATTCTTACTCACAGTCTGTCTGTTCTTGCTGTCTTTCTCTCTGCTCTTGCTCTCTTTACCACTAAGTCTGTTTCATTGTCAAAGTGATTAATTTCCAGCTCCAATTCTAATTTCACTCTGAATTTTAAGTAAATATGAGGAGGGCTTAAGTTGTTTTGCTGCATACTCTGTTCTCAACACCCCACCATGTTGCCCCCTGTTTCAGTGGACTAAATCTTAGCTGTGCACAGTATGGTTATCATCTCATCCTTGATCATACCAGCAGACTGGATTCCTTTTAATGTGCATTCTTCAGCTTTGGCACAGACATGTTTGCCATATTTCACATTGCTCATTTTTACCTGATTTATAACTGCGGTGTTCAAAAATATAATAACACCTGGGCAAGGTGTATAACTGAATATTTAACTTGTAGTACACATACTTTCTGTTGGTCAAAATGTTTTGCAGTGCATACCAGTTCCGATCATAATAAATCCAGACCATCTGTAGAAAAACACACGATAGACAGTTGTATAATCCCACTGACTGCTACCAAATTATATGTGGTGGACAGGGCCACATTCTTATAACACATATATTTGTGAAAAAAAATATTATACAAGGGAGATTAGCCTTAAGGGAATACAACTGAAAAAATAAATCTTTACGTGAAATAAATAAAATTAAAAATTGCAATTGATAAAATCAAATATGCAATGAGGTTTAAACTTGCACAAAGAAGCCCAAACAGACAGATTTCATAAGGGAGGGTTCTAATTAACCATTTATGTGGGTCAGTCTGTATTACTAGCTAATGAGTCACACTGAAGTCCAAAAATTATTTAAAAATTTCCTTGGCAAACTGGAATCCAAAATGGGCTCTGTCTAAAAATGCAATCCACCTGTACAGTTTCAAGTTAAGGCAGTATCTCACTGAACAACTGCTTTCTCTCAGTATTACTCTTCTTCTTTGGTTTAAAATTTGGATAATGCCATTTTTGCCTCCATAACCTCTTGGAAAAGATAGACCCCCGGATTTACTAATCTTCCATGTAAGACTAGATTAGTCTTACACGGAAGAGCCAGTCTAAGAGTATGATGGCAGCGTGCCATGCATATAAATGAGGGTGCGCTGCCTCAACTCTAAAGCTTACACGGAGGATGGACGAGTGTAGGGGGCATGTCGGACTGCCGAGCAGTCCAAAAATCCACGCCCCTGCAATGAAGAAATGCCGCAATTTCAAGTTACATGAGTGAGTCCACTCACATGTGCACAATGTAACAACACACTCCCCCATATGTTAAACAACTGACAAAATTAAAAATAAAAAGAGTTTTTTTATTTTTTTTTTTATCCAATATAGCTGCCCGTATTTGTGCGTGTTTGCGCTGGTTTGTCCATTGCTTAGCTACAGTTTCTAGCTTAGACACCAGAAGAGGATCATAAGAAAAATATATGCAAATTAAGCAAAATAGCAATAGCGTAGTGGTTAGAGCCTTCGCACAAAAAGGAGGTGTTCCCGGTTCAAGTCCCACTACTACACGTTCCATTTTCTGTTGGAAATCTGTATACAAAAATATTTCCTGACATTTTTTATGTATAAGTTTTGTAAAAAGCATTGAAATGTTAAATGGAGTAGTGAACGTATTTTATATATATATATATATATATATATATATATATATATATATATATATATATATATATATATATATATATATATATGAAGGTGAAATGGTTATGCATTCTGAGGCATGAGTACCCTATTTTAAGCAATATAAAGCACTGCTAAGCACATTTTACCAGTATTGAGCATATGTAAATACAATTGCACGTAGCTGTGCACCGCTCTAACCAGTACAATGTCTTTGTGCATAGCTGCGCACTGCGCTAACCAGCGCAACCACAACATATTTGCGTGTAGCTGTACATTACACTAACCAGCGCAATGCTGGGTAACGTTGAGCAACGTCGAGGCAACGTTGAGCAGTGTTGAGCAACATTGGGCAAAGTCGGGCAAATTTGAGCAAAGTCAGTTAAACACACTCAAACCTCCTTTACTGTACCTTAACCAGTCAGGTCTGCCCAGTAGGAAAAGAAAAAGCAGTGACAGGGTTAGAATTCAGGATACTGTGCACTATAGTCACAGTACTTAACCACTAAGCCATGACAGCATTTCATAAAATGCACTTTCAGCAGACACATATCTATCAAAGGAATTTTAAACATTGCCAACATCAGCTAAGCAGGCGTGCCTACATCTGAGTTTTTCCAAAACTGGCCAATCACAAATAAGTGTGGGAAATGAGGCATATTTAAGCTCCACAGGCAGGAATACTTGCTATAACTGGTTGTAGCTTCCTTCTGCAGTCAGCATGGCCGGTGTTGGAGAAGGCACTCAATTTAGAGTGCAATGCTGGGGCATCGAGGAGTCCAAAGTAATGGTTTGGCTCCTTGTCCACAATAATGAGGAAAGACTCCTGCAGTGCCAGTACCAGGGTACCCAATATAAAACGGAGGCCTGGAACAGTCTTGCCAGTGATCTCACCAGTGCCATTGGTGTTCCTCGGACTGGTGAGCAGGTCAGGCACCATTATTCTGACCTGAAGCAACATAGGGAGGATCAGCTGGGCCAGTGGATCCAGGAATCCCATACAATGCCTAATGGCCCAGTACTGAGTAAGTATCCATTGTATTAAGTAGTTAAGAATTGCTATGCTTGTCTATACTTTGGATAGGTATGTCTCAATATCACTGCATTTACTTCACAGCTGCAGGTGTCCGGGCTATGAACCTACAAGCCCATGAAGATAGGCTGCAAAGGCTGCATCATCAGGCAGGTTAGTAATTATTCTGCATGTACTGTTATATAAAATAAATGAGAGAGCCTTCAAAAAGTCTTTTAACCCCATAAATAAAGGTGTAATAATCTTTTAATAAATGTATGATTCATGTAGTGCGTCTGTGTCATTTTCTTTGATATGTTGTTGTACTGTTGTATTCTACAAATAGTAGTGTTGTATTAAGCAGTGTCAACCCACACTTGGGTAGGCCCATTTAACGTGGATGAAGGGAGTGCCAGTAGCTTGCTTGCATATTTACAGCCCTCATCTGTTGGTTCATGCTCAGCATGTACAGGTTAATCTGGCACATGTGTAGCTTTGTATTGTGTTCCCCAGAAATGTCAGTGTGCTGCCAGAAATGTAGGGAGCTGTTAACATATAACTGATACTTTCACCTGAACATATCTAGATAATTATATGAAAGTAGAGCTGTCAGTGTACCATCTTAGCAGTAGTGTGTGTGAGCAACTCACAAAATATGTTGCAGTAACATCTGCATCTTGGACAGTTTGTATGTAAGATACAGCTCATGTATATAATGATCTAGCAAAATCCAATTGCACAATATAAAGACATTGGATAGTGTAATAATACATGTGAGGGACATATAACTGCAGTTAATAGGAATGTAATGAGAACTAGAAGGATATATAAGTTGTTAATTGAGCTATCTTTTCCCACCCTACTGTATGTGCATAAAAAATGCAATTCCACATCTCAATCGATATGTCTAATCTCAAAACAATTGTTGGGACATATGTCCTATTGGTTTATAAATATTTGCATTAATTTCTATGCATGTGCCCTGTTAAAAAAAACACAATATCAGTGGCCTGTTGCCATCAATTCAACCTGCATGCTGTTGTAATTTCCACTATTATTCTATATATGCATGTGTTATGCTTGCTTTTCAACTGTTGAAAATCTGGTGTGTTGGGTTAATGGGAATACTTCTGCATGCTGTTATAACTAATTGGGAATGCTGTTGACTGTTACTAACCCATATCTTTATTAAACTCTCCAAAACATAGTTTGTATTGGAAGGCTGGTCCCAGTGGACCTACCTGTCCCACCTCAGCTGGCCATGGCACCCGGCACCAGCAGATCTGGTGCCCAGCCTGGGACCTCCTTCAATGTTGGCCCTGTGTTACCTTTGGGTGGAAGCACTGCAGGGGATGGGGCTCAGCCCTCCCGTGCAAGTGTGGGCAGAGGAGGGGCACCTATCACCCTTCGAACGGTCCAGGCTGTGTTGCATAGAGAGATTGAAAGTTCTGTTGCAGAACCTCTACGCCAGCTTGAGGCCCGAGTGGCGCAACTCCCGGGTCAGACTGCCCCTTCTACACAATCCCCAGCACAGCTACCCTCTAGGCCGTGAAGGTGCAGTGGTGACTGCCCATGGGTTGGGACCTCAGTCCCACTGTTTCCATCTGGGGGCTCATAGGCTTGCGATTTCCAAACATCCCTCCCCGTCAAAGGTGTTCACCCACCACATGTGTCATATACCGCCCCTGTATGCATCTTGTTTGTCTTGTCTGTTTACCTCCCCAACCTACCTCCCCAAATATACCTAATTCCCCCACCCCACATTCCACCCTCACCTGAAAAAAAAGGGCAATCTACTCTCAAAAAATAAATTGCGTCCCATACATAGCTGCCCATTTTGCACACATGTCCACTGGACACATGAAATGTTATTTAATTGGCATTACAACATACTTTGGTGTCCTCAACCCTCTCTCAGGGGTAGAAGGGTTCATATCTACCTCCAAATTTATTGCATATGCACAGCTGTTGTTGTTTAAGAAATGGGCAGCTATGGACCTTCCCTACACCTGTCCTGCACATCCTGAGCTATTTACGATACTGTCTTTCCCTCTTTGTGCCCCTTTTTCACCACTTTCCTATCTCCCCATTTTTTCTTTTCTTTCAAAGAAATTAGCGCAGGGGTGAGCAGGAGTAAGCACTATTACGCAGTAGTTAGATGGTAAGCGCGAGTTTGGGCTTGTTTGCGCTTGGCTAAGCAATGCGCACAAACCCGCGCAAACTTGCTTACAACTGCATAAAAGTGCCTTAGTCACTCTGTATGTGAGGGCCCTTGTTCTGCTGAAGAGCAAAATAAAATCCCGCTGCAAGTCTCGAACCCTGGACCTTGCACACACTATACAACACGAAGTACCACTAAACCACGGTAGATATACATCAAGTTGGTGCTTAAATAATTATATCATGCATCAGAATGAGTGAATGTATAGGAAAATTAGGAATACCATACCACACAACTTGTTCTGTGGATGTTGACCAACAGTTGTTGTGGGATTACATTACATGACTGTGATAAGAGAAGCAGCCATTCTAGCAGGAAATAATGTTACACCATCACATTACAACCCCACACAGTATCACAGCAGGACAAACACTGGCATATCTGTTTAGGACAGAGGCCATACCTCCCAACTGTCCATAATTTTCAGGGATGTCCCTGATTTTAACACACATTTTAGCTCTGTCCCTCTGAATCCCTCCGAAATCTATTGACTTTGGCCAGAAAGGTGGTGAATACACTTAATGAATAATGACAGTAATTAAGAGTTAGACACTTCTTTTACTTCAGAAAAGGTGTATTAATTCATATGCTCTGATTCTCTCAATGTCTCAACTTAATGGCACTAATATTTTAAAGGTGTCCCTGATTGTCCCTGAATTTTTCTTGACTTTTTCCCTGAGTCTGTTCAAATATGTACCTGATTGGTTGAGAGGTCTGGCAGAGGCAGAAACACAGAGGCATATAAGCCTTTCTGCTGTTACACACTGTGCAAATAGCTTTGGAAGGAGTTTCAGAAGCATACCCGTATGCAGGAATACAACACTGAAATACAAATGGATGTAGCCATGTACTGGTAGCAACCAACTGTAAGAATGCCATTGCTCTATTGCTGAAAAGACCTGTGTGGTGCACAGACAAAAAATAACAGGCTATTCTCTGGCTATCATGTGGATAGATCCACAGTTGGGAGTTACACAGACAGACTACTTGCTTTGATAAACTAACATGTACACAGCAACCCTGTAAGTCCAGCAAGATAAAATCCACACAATACTACTTACACTCTCTGTACTTCTGCAACCCTACCCAAATGTAGAATATACCTGTGTGTGCAGGTTCTACCAAGGATGTAGGTAATCATACTCACACTTCTGAAATGTGTCCAGTTTTTCTGAGCAGCTTGTGCTAATGTCAACACTAAAACATCACAAATTGTTTAGAACTGAGTAAATGAATATTCACAGTATAGCAGTTCACAAACAATTCTTGTGCCAAAGGAATACATCTCTATAACTAGCTTTGTATGGCAGTTAATTGTAACAGTTGAAAAGAAAGTACATCTTTTCATGTATCTTGGGGTAGCATTTTGAGGGGTGAGTACATTTCTACACTGACAAGTGGGTACTGGAAGCAGCAATATTAGGTCTGAGTCCAAAATGTGAATCCCTGGCTACACCTCTGGCTTCTGATATAAGAACTATACCAACCTTATGTCTTAAACATTGATGTCCACACCAAACAAGGATGATCTCCATCTTGGAAAGCTGAAAGGGCCACGCCTACATGAGTCAGCAATTTATAGTACTGAGTTGCTATGACAGTGATTACTGCAATTACTACACAGCAGGATACATGCAATTAGCAAATGGTGACCACTAATTGGTGCAGAGGCCATCACATGCTCATGTGCAAATTCCTACAAAAGCAGGCTGCAATCTCTGCTAACAAACTCAATCACTCTATTGCAGAGACTGACAGACAGAGAGACAGAGAGAGAGAGAGAGAGAGAGAGAGACAGAGAAAAGGAAAAAGAAATATTACCAAATCATACAAAGGAAAGGTATGTGACACACATGTATTTACTGGCATGTAATAGATGTTATTGAAGAATAGTTTACATAATGTGAACCATTCATATGTGGCAGCAGTACTTCTTTATGCACAGATGTTCTGCTTAACTACTAATATGGACAATACTGTGTGTACCTGTGGGCAGTGGGACATACCCGTGAAATGTGTAGCTCAGCATTAAATGTCAAAGATCTGATCCATGTTACCTGTGTTCTGTACAGTAGTGTGGCCAATGACTGTTGGGGGGATTAGCACTGACATTATATAAACATGGGTGTGACAGAGCAACACATGCACGATAGTCATATTAAAGTGTAGCTTAGTATTAGCAACTGCTGTAGCAGTCTAGTATGCTTATCTAGCATCTGATGCCATATATACCCCCCTAATGTTAGTGTGTGTTCATATGTAACACCTGTTTGTGTTGCTGCAAGGCCCAACAGTTCAGCTGTGAGGTCCAGGGACTTACAACAGTGTGGACCTTGTGTGTGTATGCCACACACATACGGAGAAATATATATGGGTTATATATATTCACATCTGTATATGTGCATAGAGCAGGGAACATATTGCAACTGTTTGTGTAGGGGGAGATATATATGTTGGTGAAGGTTAGTATGCGCATATTTGTATGTAGGTTTTAGTGTGTGACAAACAAGACAGCATACAGTGCTGGTATATGACATGTGGTGGTTAAACACTGTGGATGGTTTGTTCAGTTTGCAATGTTGAAGCCAGTAAGGCCTGCTAAAGCTACCTGGACTGTGAACACCTTCAATGCATTTATCCCAAGACTGTGTGATTTTATTACATTACTGTACACCTTACATCCTTTGTATAATTGATATTCTCACTATGAAAGGTGAAATGTATATGTGCCTACATATATATGTATATGTAGACAAATGGATGTGTATATGTGTATATATATATATATATATATATATATATATATATATATATATATATATATATATATATATACTCATGCACACCTACATCTACTTGTTGCAATAGATTCTCTGTACTGTTGACTGACTGTGATGGTCAATATGTTTGTGAATACGTCAAAGATATGTATCTGTGGGACAGCTTAGTGGGAAACTGTTTATGTTATGGTATTATGGGTCCTTGCTTTGGTCCTAGCAAAAGCTGTGCATTCTGTTGCTAGGCAGAACAAGTACTATTGCATATAGTGTGATTAAGTCCCTTGGTTTTAACTAGGGTGTGTCATTGGAGGCTAAAGCACGACATCTATGATTATTGATTGGTACCAAGGTTGAATGCAAATCCTGCGTGTACTGTAGTATTACTTGAAGCTCTGGGCCTGTACAGCAAAGTATGGTGTATGTCCACATTGCTTGCATCCACTGTTTTGTGTGGTCCCTATATTCATCACAGATTACTTTTCTCAAGATTAAGGTTGTGTAAGTACTGACACACAGTACTGTATAGTGCATGCTGAAAGCTTATCTGGGTTGTCATACCTTTGTGTCCTGTAATTATGTCTGAGGTGTGTGTGGGTATGTCTGTAAAATGTCCTTTGACATATGTGTGGTAAAACATATAACTGCATATCTAGCAACATTCATAGTGTACTACAGCAGTATGTGACCTAGATTCCCAATTGTGCGCATATTTTGGCCATGGGTTTGGCATTAACAACTTGTGTGGTATAATAGTAATACATTTACTGGACCTTACACTGATTGTGATGGATGATATATTTCTTTACACATCAGGTTGATGTATATCTCCTGTGGCTAGGTGGTGCATCGTGTTGCATACAGTGTGCCAGGTACTCTTGTATAGTCTTATATAGTGATTTTATTTTGTTGCTATGCAGAACATGGTTCATTAGATAGAGAGTGAGCAAAGCACTTTCAAGCAATTGTGGGGTGAGCAGTAATAAGTGGCACTTACAGTGTTTCACTCTCGGTTAGCTTATAGGCTGCTATATATGGCAGCTCAGTGATATCTGCACTGTATAATGTTAAATGTGCCATATGACTTGCTCAGACATCTTTTTGTATTTATGTCTTCCAGGGATCATGACCCATCGCAGGAACCAGAGTTACAGTAGTGCTGAAGATGATATCATTACTAGCAGTATGATTCAATACTACTGTCTCATGTTCTCATGAACCAGCCAGGACCAGCAGGAGCATACTGCAATGTGGCAAGATGTTATCCGCAGGGTCAATGAGGTAGGCCTGCATAACCGGACATATGAGCAGGTACGCCACTACTGCAGTGATCTTCACAGACATGTCCGTCAGTGTGCCACTGATGTGCGTAGACAACAGCTTGCAACAGGAGGTGGTGTTAATATCCATCCCTCCCTCACCAGAGTGGAGGAGCTGCTCATGGTTCTGGTGGCACCTGCCCAGCAACAACAGCAGCAGATATACACCATGATGGAGGTTGGAGCCACCCAGCAAGCACACATGGAGCATGCAGGTAACATGGCATATCTGTAGACTACTGTTATCTGTATTGGTAGATCATGCATATGTGAGATGTGGAATGTGTCTTTCAAAGATGTGGAGCCTGTGGTTGTGCAATACTGATCATTTGGAACATAATCTGCAGCCCTGTGAATGTAAATTGTTGTACTGTAAGATTGCAAACACACAGTAGCAATGCCACAGTTGTGGCCACTGACAAACTGTCTCATCTCTATGTAGGTCCCTCTGGGGTGACATCAAGGCAGCGGGCAGATGCTGGTGAGTGTGTTCTACATTTATTATTGTAAATAAAAAGTGCATGTCATAGTTAAGGTGTAGGCCATGTACACATGTAACACAACTACCCATAATGCATGCTGTGCATGTTTGTTGTAAGAGAGCACGCACATTTCACTAATGTGATTAGCTGCCTCAAACACATGCAATGCCCAGACCATCTCAAACAAATGTGGCTAGATTGTAGTGACCATTGGATAGGCACAGTTGATACTCAACATGCATATAACATACACATCTATGTCATACAAAGAGCATTTTAACATGCTACACATAAAGGATTCCCAAACCCTCTGTAAAGACACACTCCAGTATCCAAAATCTCATCCTCACATTGCACATAATATACCTGAGGGGTAGAGGCCTATCCTGGGGCATTTAAATACTCTGCAACACACTACACATTCATGTCAGGTAATGCTCCTTATTGGCCTCCTTACAAACTCACATAACAACTGGTTGTGAAATGGTGAATATAGCCAAGGTAGTACAGTTCCGGCACAGCATGATTAATGCTAGTTTGTGAAACATTTGTAGCCTTGAGTGACCACCTGATGCTTCATGATTATGGCCTATGGTACTATACCCCATCCAGTTATTGTAACCATAGTACTACACATAGCTGTCATTGCTACACACCATAATGATGCGTGTGTGCACACATATGCACCTCTAAACAGTTTGCATACCAATCACCATTTGCACAACTGACACATATATGTCTTGTGATACTATTGAGTGGCTAGGTCATATGACACATATTGGGTATGTGTAGTGTTTAAATATGCAGTTGTGTTTTAGCATGCCATGTCATGGATGAGACTGGGATGTCCACAATATGATCTACACTCACCATAAGTACTGTACATTGGGTGTGAGGCCAAATGGTATTTCATCAATTATCCATACACCACTGATGATGTTGTGTGAATACTCATCATGCATGTGCTAAAAATGTTTCCACAATTATTTGCTAAAGACACAGAGGCTGTAATCAGCATTGGATACCTATCTGACACACAGATACACATCCAGCAATGGTATGTACACCTGTGAGTTATTGTGCACTGTACATTACAGGGTTATGGATACCTGCACAGCAATGTTGTGTCCATGTATGCATTGTGCTTCAGGGGGAGGGCCATCACCTAATAACAAAACATGCATCAAAGCCATGTATACTGTTAGTAACAAGGACTGACAACACTTGCACTGCATGCTGTTGAGCAACACATGTCCTGCATGCTGACATGTGTGATATGACTGTTTTGCTTGTGATACTGTACCCCACCATCACCTGCTATTGTGTATGTTCTGTAATTGCCAGTGTTGTGTGTGTCTGCTTTAGGGTGGAGTGTAGTTTTGTGTGTGTACACGTGTGCACGTGTGCATGTGTGCACGTGTGCATGTGTGAATGTGCACACGTGCGCATGTGCACACGTGTGCATGTGGTCTGAAGTCATATTCAGGTCTTAAAGTGTGTTTCCTGTTTTCCTCTCACAGGTGCCAAGGTGGGGCTGGTTCAGTACAGCAGGGAACCTGATGTCATTGAGACAGACAGTGATGATGAGGATAGGTGTGTTGAGGCACAGGCAGGTTTGTCAGGGTCTGTTGTTGAGCCACCAATTGACAGTACACAGGTCTCCACCCCATCCATGCACACAGTCATACTGCCTGTACATCCATCATCACCATTGCCCTTAGCTGAGGGACAGTGTACAGTTGGCACTGGCCAGGACAGTGTGGTATCTATGGCACATGTATCAGGACACAGCAGCTATAGCCAGATGTCTGGAATGGTACCACATAGGCAGATGCCCAGGGGTTCTCGTCAGAGCACTGCTGGTCATAATGCCCCTGGCAGATGTGCCACACCTCTTTCTACCACGTAGAGGGAACGCCTGCCCTGGCAGACATGCCACACCTCTTTCTACCACACGCATGTTGCAGGCTTTCATGGAGGCACAGACACAAATGGAGCGGTAAACCAGACAGGGGCTAAGGGCACAGAAGGCTCATTACACCTCTGTAAATGACAGTATCCATGACCTAGCAGGAGCCATACGTAACTATACTGAGGTCATTGATAGATGTTGGGGTGAGACATTGGGTGTCCTCCACAATGTTATGTCCATGTGTCAGAACAGTGCAGGATGGTTGAGATGTCGATGTGGACTTATGCCAGCAACATCAGCAGCTGGAGGTCACCGTGATTGTCCATCAAGTCACAGCCACTCCCATAGTGCCAGTACCAGCCCCAGAAATGTTGGGGGGGCTGTCCATAGACCGTCCTAGCAGACCACGTGCATGTGGCTCTGGCCAGTCCCAGCAGGGACCTGGATCCAGTGGGCATATATCAACCTCTTTGGATAGTACTCAATCTGGATTAGTACTTGATATTGTCTGTAGCATCTCTGCCAGGCACAGGTTCTGTATCCATGGCCAGAGACGGTAATCTGTAAAGCTTGCCAGGTACAGTCTGTAACTGTCTCACAAATCCATGTATATGGCAGCCACATGGTGGAACTGTGTGCATGCAGACACACACACACACATAAACCAGAAACCTAGGGCAAACACATACCCGCACACATGACATCAACATTGGCCCATAACAGTACTCATGGCCCTTACACACACACTCACACACACATGTCGATTGTATGGCTCAGTGTAGACCTCTGGCAAACCAACAACACACCCTGTGCATATGATGAAACCTCTGCCATCTCCTGTCATCTGTAACATTGATGCAGGAACAGGCTAAGATGGTGCTGATGCACAGGGTGACTTTAATAAAGTATAGCAATGGTTGGATGTGTAGCATGTTGTCAACAGTAAAGTGTAATGGTATCCTTGAAGGTGTAGCTGAGCAGGCATGATGCATTAAAGCTGTAATTAGCAATGTTGTATTGTTTTCACCAGTGTTTATTCCAATTGTGTTTTGTTTGCCCATGTGCCACTTGGCTGATGTGTGTAGTTGTGTCAGCATACATTATACAGTGGACAGTAAGTGTGGGGTGTGTGCCACACAGGTTTGCAGGTGTCCATTTGTGAACATGGTGGAGGTGCACTGTCTGCATGTACATGCATATTGGACACATGAGCAGGGTGACATGCCCTGTATTGGCCAATGTTAACACTCCATAGTTTCTATTGGTGGCCAGTATGCATTGTACTACACACATTTTGGAACTTGAGTACGCATGTGTGTGTATGACATGGGTTGACACTGTGCTGTGGGTGATGCTGTTGTTGCTATCTGTCATTGGTTTGCATTACTAAGGTTAACACTGTTCCAGCTGCATAATAATTTAGTAATGCACACCGTTCACCTACAGGGTTGCATGGATCATGCTATCAGAAACACAAGAAATTCTCACTTATACAGTAAAAGTGCATTAGTCTCATGGACCCCTGCCATAAACTAAATATATAATAGAAGGTGTGAAGTTGTACCAAAAAAGAGTTACATACCAAGAAGGGATAACCGCTTTGGTCAGTATCATTGGGAAAATATAATCCCTCAATAAACATACAAGGCAAGCTTCAAAATACAAAATGGCAAGGATTCCAAAGACAACACTAAATCTACAGGGGAAATCTCAGATTGGGTCACAGTTAATGTAAATGGTCACAAAGTACACTTATCTGACTGACATTACCAATTTCTTGTCAGACAGTTTGAATGCGGATTTCACCACACTGTCGTTACACAAGGGCCACATTTCCAGACCTGAAGAATGTAAAACCTGATGATTCACAGACACTCTAGTTAAAACATCTCTTTACCAAAGTCCAAACCACAGTGGCAATAGTACTGGACAGTGTCCCTGGTTGTGTCATACACAAGCTGACATATGAAGTCACCATTCACCTAAACACTCTGTCCAGATGCAGCCTCTATACAGGTTACATACTTGTGGAATGACGCATGGTAATGGTGTTCACAGTCCACAAGGGTTGAGCTACAACATCGTCTTCTTCTCCTTTCAGATGCTCCCATTAGGGGTCACCACAGCAGATAATCTCTTTCCATTTCTTCCTGCCCTCTGCATCTTGCACTGTCACACCATCCACCTACATGTCCTCTCTCACCACAGCCATAAACCTCATCTTAGGCATTCCTCTTTTCCTGTTACCTGGCGGCTTCATCCTTAGCATCTATTTCACAATATACTCTGCATCCCTCCTCAACACATGTACAAACCAACTTAATCCTGCCTATCTCGCTTGTCTACTAACCTTCAAACCTGGGCTGACCCTCTAATATACTTATTCCTAAACCTGTCAACCCTCATCACTCCCAGTGCAAATGTTAACATAAATTGATTAAGGGTAGAACTACAACAGATCCTGGAAACTCTCACCTATAAGCCAGACAAATGTTATCGGGAAGGCTATGGAGCACAGCATTATGGAACTCATTAACAGAAACAATATGAACCTGCAAACACTGCGCCATACCCACTTAGGTTCTCTAAAGGCCAGATCATGGCTCCTACACCTAGTAGACTTCAAGCCAGTTAACAAGGCTATAGGTGAGGGAGGGGAGGTCCACACAGCCAAGCTATAGCTCACCAGCAATTCATACCCATCCCACATTCTGGTATTATACTTAACCACAACAGACTTACCATAAATGATTGTTAGATGATGGATTGACAACTGATGCACAGATGTAGGACACATAGTAACATTTGCAGCCTCCATGTACAATTCTACACCAGTAACAAGTGGTATTCACCTGCACTCAGTCCTGGGACCACTTCTGTTTGGCATATAGCTTTCTTAGATACAAGCAAACACAGTAGGGATATGTCTGCCCACGTTTGATGAAAATGCATACTGTGGGCTATACTTTATTCTCCAGATGACACACACATCCTCCAAAAGGGTATCATAGAGACAGATACCTGGTGTCAAACTCATGCTGTAAAGCTATAAGCCAAAGAAAGCATAGTTATCCACTTTTAGAAAACAGAGTATCCCCACAGTACAACATAGGTAGTAGCCCCCAAAATGTGGAACAGGTACTAATGTATACATAGAGCCATGTGTTTAGTCATCTCTCCTTTGATAATGACATTACCAAAGGGTTTTGGAAATCCCTCTGTGGAGCACATAAGCAATAAAGGGTTTGCATGCAGATCCACAGAGGTTGTTGCACACCTATAATGATTAGTTATCTTTGCCAGACTTTGCTTGGTTTGGAACAGGATTCAAATATACCTCAAGCATAAACCCTCACTCACAATCTTCAATAGAAACCGTGATGAGTGGATGTGAAACAGAAGACGTAGCCCAGGGAATACTGCAGTGGCTAAGCTTGTCACAAACATACAGACGTAACTTAAGGTCTGGAAAGTGCCAGCATGCTCTGGCAAAGATAACAGATGCGTTCATGGAGAAAGCAGAGCACCCACCTATGAAATAATTGAGGTCACATGTATGTATATGGCTTTGCCCCACAGCTACCTTACATGTGTAATGCACATACAGTTGTCATTGTGATATGTAATACACTAGAAAAATCAAAACCCACTCCACATTGACCAACACACACACACAGTCAGCAAGTGCAAGATTCAGACTTCTTCCTAATTACTTTATGATACTACAGTAGTATGCATTTACACGACACGCTTTACACATTACTAGAATTTCACTTTTCCACAGGTATATTTCTAGGATGGTGACATCATCTGACTTGTCAAAGATGAGTATACCACTTTTAAGGGGTGTGAGTATTCTCCAAAAAGGTTGCTCCTCTTAAGGGAGATGCGCATAGTTGGCAAGTGCAGGGTTTAAACCCCTACCTAACTACATTATAATACTACAGCAGTACACATTTACACAATGCGCTCTACACATTATTGGGATATCAGTTTTCCACAGGTATATTTGTAGGATGGTGACATCATCAGACGTGACAAAGATGAGTATACCACTTTTAAGGGGTGTGAGTATTCTCCAAAAAGGTTGGTCCTCCCCAAGGAGACACATACAAACACACAATTGGCAAGTGCAGGATTCAAATCCCTATTTAATTACATTATGATACCACAATAGTACACATTTACACAACACGCTATACACATTATTAGAATTTAATTTTTCCACAGGTATATTTGTAGGATGGTGACATCATCAGACTTGTCAAAGATGAGTATACCACTTTTAAGGGGTGTGAGTATTCTCCAAAAAGGCTGCTTCTTCCCAGGGAGACACACACACTCATACAGTTGGCAAGTGCGGGATACAAATCCCTACCTAACTACATTATGATATTACAACAGTAAGCATTTACACAACATGCTATGCACATTACTGGGATTTTACTTTTCCACAGGTATATTTGTAGGATGGTGACATCATCAGACGACAAAGATGAGTATACCACTTTTAGGGGGTGTGAGTAGTCTCTAAAAAGGTTGCTTTTCCCCAGGGAGTACACATGCAGTTGGCAAGTGGAGGGTTCAAACCCCTACCTTATGATATTGCAGGCGTATGCATTTACACAGCATGCTATACACATTACTGGGATTTCACCTTTCCACAGGTATATTTGTAGGATGGTGACATCATCAGACGACAAAGATGAGTATACCACTTTTAAGGGGTGTGAGTAGTCTCCATAAAGGTTGCTCTCTCACCAGGGAGAGACAGACAGACACACACACACACACACACACACACACACACACACACACACACACACACACACACACGCACACGCACACTTGGCAAGTGCAGGGTTCTGAATCCAAACTAAGTACTTCTTTACACTTCAGCAAACAATATGGAGTTACTGGGTGCAATACAGACATTACTTGCTGACAGTTTGCCCAAAGTTTTTTTTTCACATTTGCTAACCTCAGCAGGCTTATCATACTAGGTGTATTGTGAGTGTATTGTATGCATAGGCCATGACCATATCATATATGGGTTGATGCACCACATGCTGGCACACACAGGGTCAAACCGGTGGCTAAGCTCTGTCAACCCAATACTGGACAATACAGTCAAGAGGAGTAGGGTCATACAACCACAACACCAACAGTCTCACATAGACATACAAAATAAGCACCAGCAAAACACACACATAAATACACATTACCATACTCGGAGAATACAAATATTAATCTGAAAAAGAGAGAGTGTCCTCCTAAGCAGACAAGCAAGCAATATGCACCTCCAAGCACACGCCAGAAAACACATAATACACCAAAGCAGTGTGCCTCACAACAGGCCCTAAGGCAAAACAACATACCCAACACACTAGTAATAGGTGACTTCATAGTCAGGCACACAGATGTTCCACACACTCGGCTGGATAAGGGGAAGGTTACTGTCAGTTGTCTGTCAGGTGCTATGATCCACCACATAACCCAAGCACTTACATCACTCCAGAACAGGTACATATATGATGTGTTCTTTGTACATGTCAGTGTGAATGATCTGAGACATACCTCCCAGGACAACATGACAAGAGATATATAGTAGCTCTATGATCATGTAGCCCAGGCTGGTATTACCCTGACCTTGAGTAGCATCTTACCTTCACCTAAATGATATTGCAACATAACAGAAAGATGATAAACTGCAACAATTGGCTGAGATTTTGGTGTCATTCAAAGGGGATCCAGTCTCTGTCTGCCTGTGATGACATGATAGACAAGCCTCGTTGCTTCGCTACAGATTGTTTGCACCTGTCTCCCCTATGCTTCTGAATACTGACCAAGACTCTTGCTGTCCCCATATTACCTTTTTTAGGCAAGGCTCAAAGGTTCATAGCTTCATAGGTTCATAGGTAGGTACTAGGCTATCGGCCCTGGGGCCTATACAAGCCCAGCCAAAAAGGAACCCTGGCTATTGCCACCCAAGAAATTTATTTTCCTGTGCCACTGTCGAGCAGAGACACAGAAGTGATCCCCGAGGTGAATTCCCATCCAATCATCAAGATTTTTCTTGAAGAGTGCTAATGAGGAGCTTTGTTTGATATAGACAGGCAGTTTATTCCTGAGTATGGGAAGTCTCTGGGACAGGAATCTATCCCTCCAGCATGTTCTGTTTATTGTGGTGACAAGGTTTAGGTTCCTAGAGCATGTAGCTTGGAGGGATTTGGATTTCTTTAAGTGGAGCATGTCCAACAGCTCTGGGTTTGACATAGCTTTGTATGGTAGGCAGAGATCACCTCTGAGTAGGCAATATGCGACAGAGTAAAGCTGGAGTTTTTTGAGACGGTCTGTGTAGGGCATGTGTTTGAGGCCAGTAATCCTCTTTGTGAGGTATTTATGCAGCCTTTCCAGTTGTTGTCGATGTCTTGTGAGGTACATACCAAAAGAGGCGTTGTACTCTATAATGGATCTAATGAGTGATGAGTAGAGGGGAACAATTACCTCTTTTTTTCTGCATGAGAAACCTTTTGTGATGAGGTGTGCCACATAGAAGAATTTCCTGACTACTCTGGTGATGTGATTATCAAAGGAGAGACTACTGTCCACCTGTGTCTCAAGGTCTCTTATCACACTTTCGGTGTTAGGTATACTACCGCCTATGTTGTAGTTCATGGGTACAGAGTATTTACCAAAGGGGATGACAATGCACTTTTTGGCATTGAGCTTGAGGCCATGGCTTTGACACCAGGCATCTGTCTCAGTGAGGCCCTTTTGTGGGATGTCCACATCGTTAGTAGTTTCTTTATGGCTTCTAGTTTGCAGTCATCTGCAAACTTCATTAGCTAAAGACCTTCTGTGTTAGCCTGTACTTCAGGGAAGTAGATACCAAACAGGACAGGACACAGGACTGAACCCTGTGGTACTCCACTTGTCACTGGTCTGAAGTCGGATTTGGAGTCTGCTACTTTCACAGCGTGGGTTCTGTCAGTGAGCCAGTTGCCAAACCATCTTGTGACATAGGGATTTATACCTAGTTTCATGAGTTTATCTATAATTCCAGAGTGGGGGATGATGTCAAAAGCCTTGGCAAGATCTGGATAGTCTGTGTGAACCACCTTACCCTTGTCTATGGATTTGGTGAGTGCTTCAAAGAAGTCTATTGGGTTTAGGAGACATGATCTGCCTTTTACAAACCCGAACTGGTTGGGGTCCAGAGTTTGGAGATTACCAATGTCTTTGTTTATAAGTTCCATGATAATACGTCCCATGGCCTTGCAGCCCAGACTCATCAGGCTAATGGGGCACTAGTTCCCTGGGTCCATGGTGGCTCCCCCCTTGTGTAGTGGGATAACCATAGCTGTATGCCATTCAGCAGGCACAAAGCCTGAGGTGAGGCTATGACTGAACATGGTACTTAGGTGGGGGTGCCAGTTCATTCTGTAGTTCATATAGAACACAGCCTGGGATGTTGTCTGGTCCCATGGATGATGTGTTCTTGACTTTGGAGAGTGTGGTTTTTACCTGTGCAGCCATGATTACAGGAACTTTGCATTATTCCGGTATAGAGATGGGCTCTTTAGGGGGTGAGAGGGGGGTAAAGTTAGCACTGAACCTATCTGCCAGGATGTTGGCAATATCAGTTGGGTCTGCATATTTAGTGCCATTGTGCTGTAACTCAGAGCAGATCTGAGTGTTGCCATTGAGATTCTTGACATAGCTATAGAATGCTTTGTTGAGTCTTTAGAATCAGTGGCAATTTTGTTTTCATAACTAGCTTTGGAGGATTTTATCAGGGATCACAGCTTCTTACTGAGGCTGACCAGGGAGCTCCTCCACTCATGGGATTTTGCCCTCTTTTGCAACAGTTTCTTCCTTTTGTTGTACAGTTTGTTTATGGCAGGGGACCACCAGATTGGCTTCCTTTTCTTGGAGGATAGCATCTTGGTTCTGTTTGGAATAGCACGATCCATGCACTCATGTAAGTGCTTATAAAGTGAAATTGTGTAGGATTCAGTAATTGTAACTGTATTGTCCATCTGCTTGGGTGTCATGTTCACCACTTCTGTCTTAAAAAGCATGAAGTTGACTTTGGAGAAATTTTTTAACATGGTTTCCTTAATGGGGGTGGGGGCAGAATGTGGATATGTAGGGTAATTAGGTTATAGTCGGATCAGACCAATGAGGCGTTGACTTCAGGTGTGGAACACCGGTCACTCAGGACAAACCAAGCCCCGTAACCAACACAAATAACCACAAAGTGAGCTAAATGCTACTCATTGCAGGAAGTCTCAGCCTCCAAATGCACACACTCAAGGCACTTCTCAGTGTGGAGAATATTGATATCTGTGCAGTAACAGAAACCTAGTTCAAGGCTACAGAGAGCACACCAGCACTACCAGGATACTACTTATTCCATACCTTCCAGCATCAGAACCTGGATCATAGCACATAAGGTGGGGATGTATCCATATTCATCAAGGATACCTACAGCTCTCTCTACATCTTCTCTGCAGGATATGCACCCATAGAATGTTGCACAGCAATGTTCTTCCCACTCCACAGGGATGGGGCCACAAAAGACCCTTGGTATTCATGCTCTATGAGCCTGATGAGTCTGATCTGCAAGGCAATAGAGCCAATCATAATGGAAGTCAACAATAAAGACATTGGGAACCTTCACACAGTTGAGCACACCCAGTTTGGCTTCGTCAAATGCAGATCATGCCTCCTGAACTGGGTGGATTTCTTTGAGACAGTTACCCAGCCTACAGATGATTGAAAAGAGCTCCACACAGCCTACCTATACCTTGCTAAGGCCTTTGACACAATTCCTCAGTCAGGTATCATAAATGAACTCACCAACCTGGGCATGAATCCATACATCACAAGATGGATTGCAAACTGGCTCACAGATAGATCCCACAAATTAAGAGTTGCTGGCTACATGTCAGACTCTACACGGGTAACAACTGGTGTCCCCCAGGGTTTAGTCCTGGGGTCCCTCTTGTTTGGTATAGACTTCTCAAATGTACATGCTAACACAAGAGGGTCGTGGTTGACTAATTTTGCTGGGAACTGTAAAGTGTTTGCCATAATAGATTCCCTGGATGACACAAATATTCTCCAGAAGGGAATCTATGAGACAGATGTGTGGTGTCAGAATCATGGCCTCAAGCTCAATGTGAAAGAATGCATAGTAATCCCCTTTGGGGAAAACAAAGTACCCACAAACTACCACATAGGTGTTACCCCCTAAAAACTGACAAGGTACTAAGGAATCCGGGGACACAAGTAGATAGTCATCTTGCCTTTGACAATCATGTTGCCAAAGTGATTAGGAAATCCTATGTGGCCCACCTAATCAACAAAGAGTTTGCACCAGGATCAAAAGAGGTAGTGGTGGCCCTCTACTCTTAAGTCATCAGACCCATCATTAAGTACAATGCACCATTTTGGATGTACTCGACTAAGCATATCCAGCAGCTGTAGAGACCACAGAGGTACCTCACCAAGAGGATTACTGGCCTCAAACAGTTGTGTTATGCAACACAACTGGTAAAACTAAATCTGTTGTCTGTTATGTACTGCCTACTCAGAGGCACACTCTGCCTAACATACAGAGCCATGTCCAACACATAACTGTTGAACATGCTCCATCTACGGATAACAAAATTGAGTCACACTACACACTCCACGGATATGAACCTCATCACAGCAATGGATACAACATGCTGGTGGGATAGAGTACCATCCTAGACACTTGCCTTACTGTGGAACAGAGTCCAATGTACATCAGACAAAGCCCCTCGCTGACACTCTTCAATAGGAACCTTGATGAGTGGATGGGAAACAGACAATTCATGCCAGGCATCACATCAGCAGCCCCACTAGAAAGGGGCTTAGGGTACTGACTATTAGAACTAGGGCTTAGGAGACTACCCAATGGGGTGGTGAAAGCTGCACAACTTGCCTAGGCTAATATATGCCTTTGTGAAGATAGTCTACTACATACCTATGAACCTATGTGACAGATACATGTCTACAGATAGTAGATGTGTACTTCATTGTACAGTTATGTTGTACAGCAGGCACATGGACCATATACACTGTAATGCTTACAGATACTGGTGGCTATTATGTACAATGAGTGAGATGTGCACCTCATGTCTTTTGTGCCATTGGGTTGTGTGCTGGGTGGGACAGTCCTGGATGGCTCCCTGTCATGGTCACCCTCTTACACACATCTCTGCCCATCCATCTTTGGCTTATTATACTGTGTTCCCCCTATATATATATATATATATATATATATATATATATATATATATATATATATATATATATATATAGATAGGTACATAGGTAGATAATAGGCTACCTGCCTGAAGGCATATATTAGTATTGCCAGAGTGTGCAGCTATCACCACACATGGGGTTAGTTCCCTATGCCTCTGTGTAGTAGAGCTGATTAAATGATCCATGGTGTGACAGTTCAGTTTCCCATACACTCATCAAGGCTCCTCTGGAAGAGTGTCAGTGAGGGACTCAGCTTAATGTAGGTTGGGAGCCTGTTCCTAAGGAAGGGAAGTCTGTGAGTTAGTAATGTATCCCTCCAACATGTTCTATTTATTGTTGTGATGATGATATCCCTAGAGCATGTGGCACAGTGAGCTTGGGTTTACTTCAGATAGAGCATGTACATCAGTTCTGCATTGGACATGGAACTGTGTGTTGGGCAGAGATCACCTGAGTAGACAGTATGCAACAGAGTACAGACTGAATTAACTTCAGTCTTGTTGCATGGGGCAACTGTTTGAGGTCAGTAATCCTCTTGTTGAGGTACTTCAGTGGTCTTTCCAGCTGCTGTAGGTGCCTAGTCAGATTCATTCGCAAGTGTGCCATGATACTCTCTGATGGGTCTGATGACTGATGAGTAGAGGGAACCTCCTTTGACCTACTTGCAAAGACCTTGGAAATTTGTGGGAACACATAGCATGATTTTCTAACCACTTTGTGAATGTGTTTCTGGAAGTAGAGATGACTATCCACATGTGTCCATAGATCCCTTATTATTACCTCCATATTTAGGGTGTTGGCACCTATGTGGTATTTGTATGACTGTAGCTCGAGGCCATAATTTTGACACCACATCTGTCTGACTGAGACCCTTTTTAAGGATGTCTCTGTTGTCCAAACATCAATTATGATGACCTCAATGTACATCAGACAAAGCCCCTTGCTGACACTCTTCAATAGGAACCTTGATGAGTGGATGGGAAACAGACAATTCATGCTAGGCATCACATCAGCAGCCCCACTAGAAAAGAGCTTAGGGTACTGACTATTAGAACTAAGGCTTAGGAGACTACTCAATGGGATGTTGAAAGCTGCACAACTTGCCTAGGCTAATATATGCCTTCGTGAAGATAGTCTACTACATACCTATGAACCGATGTGACAGGTACATGTCTACAGATAGTAGACGTGCACTTCATTGTACAGTCATGTCGTACAGCAGGCACATGCACCACATACACTGTAATGCTTACAGATACTGGTGGCTGTTATGTACACTGGGTGAGATGTGCACCTCATGTCTTTTGTGCCATTGGGTTGTGTGTTGGGTGGGACAGTCCTGGATGGCTCCCTGTCATGGTCACCCTCTTACACACATCTCTGCCCATCGATCTTTGGCTTATTATACTGTGTTCCCCCTATATATATATATATATATATAAATATATATATATATATATATATATATATATATATATATATATATATATATATATATATATATATATATATATGTACTAGGTAGACATAGGAAAGACCTAGACCTTGGAAATTTGTGGGAACACATAGCATGATTTTCTAACCACTTTGTGAATGTGTTTCTGGAAGTAGAGATGACTATCCACATATGTCATTAGATCCCTTATTATTACATCCATATTTAGGGTATTGGCACCTATGTGGTATTTGTATGACTGTAGCTCAAGGCCATAATTTTGACACCACATCTGTCTGACTGAGACCCTTTTTAAGGATGTCTCCATTGTTCCAAACATCAATTATCATGACCTTTTTGCAGTCACCCACAAACGTTGCTAACCATAACCCTTGTGTGTTTGACTGTATTTCTGAAAAGTATACACCAGACAGGAGGGGTCCCAAGACTGAGCCATGGGGGACAGCAGTTGTTACCAGCTTAGAGTCCAACTGGGACATCACAATTCTTACCTTGTGGGATCTATTTGTGCCCCAGTTGGCAATCCATCAGATGACATACATGTTTATGCACAGGTTGTTGATTTTGTGGATACGACATGTGTGTGGGATGTTGGAAAAGGGCTTTTCAAGGTCTATGTAGACCCTGTGGAGCTTATTTCATTGATGTATACCCTGGGTAACTGCCTTGAAAACTGTCTAGCAGGTTTAGGGACCATGATCTGCCCCTGACCAAACCAAAATGGGTACGGTTGGGTGTTTGTAGACTCCCAATAGCTCTGTTTATGAGTTCCATAATGATGGACTCCATGGCCTTGCAGATCAGGCTTATTAGGCTTATAAGACAATAGTTCCCATGGTCTGTTGTGCAACAACACTTGTGGAGTGTGCCAAACATTGCTGTAACCCATTCAACAGTTTCATATCCTGTACAGAGGGTGAGTCTCAACAGTCTGTTCAGGTGCAGGGTCTGTTTGTTTTGGAGTTCACATATGACACAGCCAGGGACACCATGTCATCCCATAAACACCATGCTTTTAGGTTTGGATAGAGCTTTTTAACCATTGTATATGTGATTTCTGGCTTTTCCCAATCTCCAGGTATGATAATGGGCCCTTTTGTCAGTGAGGGGGGGTAAATATGTATGAAACTGTCTGACAAGATGTTGGCAATGTCAGTCATTTACACTTTGCACTGACTCAGAACATGTATGAGTTTACACTGATATTTATGACATAGCTAAAGAAAGCTTCATGGTTCTCTATGGACTCTTTGGCAATATTTTTGCCAGAACATGGCTTGGATAATGTTAGGAGTGCTCATTGTTTCTTGATGATACTGATCGGAGATTTATTGATCTTCTTCGGATTTTCACTTTCTTTGAACAATTTAAGTACTTGTAGTCCATAGTTTGATTATGACAGGGGTCCAGTATGTTATATGGGTCTGTTTTCATATCACTGTATGTGCAAGGCAGGATTGGTGTATAGTGACAAGTGCCTGGAGTAAGAACTGCAACTGCCAGATATGTGTGGCCCACTGCTGTACTCAGACATGGCCTAAGTGTGTGAGCATGCCCGGTATGACCTTTCAGTATGTTGTTGACTGACATTTGCTTCATTTGTTTAAGTGTGTGAGCATGCCCACTATGGGCATATATGCTATATGTGTGTGAAAAATCAAGTTGTTCTTTACTTCAGAGCTCACCTTTGTGTTGTACATCGACAGGAAGCACACTGTGCCTGCAGGGCTTCCATGAGTCAATTTGCATAGACTTATCAACATTTCTACATACAGGGGGGGGCAGCTATTATTTGTACATTTCTACCTTGGGGGCACACCTGATTGTTACTGTGGGTGTACATAGGATGAGGTGTACACCTGACATTTATACACATTTGCTAGGCCTGCACTGCTATGTCAGGTACTCCATTTCAGTCTGTACTGTTGCCTATCGTACTGGCTTGAGGCATACCACTGTACTACAGACCTTAGCTTCCAATTACATGCATATTAGTTTGTGACTTCATAGCCTACCCAACCCACATTACACTGCCTGGCCTGCTGTTATCTGTCTGCATAGGCCTGGGGGGAGGTTACTCATATGTCTCTTCAGAGGGCATGATACAGCATTTGTTTGTGTTTGCATTTGTCTACAATTGTCCTGCTGGCTGTGACTGTTAGGTATGTGACCCCCCCCCCAATTGGTATGTGTGAGTGACTTAAGTTGTGTCTGTGCCAGTGAAATGCTGTCATGGCTTAGTGGTTCAGTACTGTGACTATAGTGCACAGTATCCTGAGTTCGAGCCCTATCACTGCTTTTTATTTTCCTGCTGGGCAGACCTGACTGGTTAAGGAACAATAAAGCAGGTATGAGCATGTTTACCCGACTTTGCTCGACTTTGCCTGACTTTGCCCAACATTGCCCAACATTGCCCAACATTGCCTGACATTGCTCGAGGTTGCACTGGTTAGCGCGGTGCGCAGCTAAGTGCAATTGTATTTAAATATGCCCAATACTGGTAAAATGTGCTTAGCAGTGCTTTATATTGCTTAAAATAGGGCACTCATGCCTCAGGTGGTGCTGCAGGGCTGCCTGTGTTGGACACACCTAGTACACTCCCTATACATGTTTGAAAACAGGTAGTATCAAGCTAGGCATCCCTTTTACTGTATGTGCAAGTCAGAGAGAGTTGTCATTCCCAGGGTTCCTACTGAGTCAGTGTATGTGCTATGCTTTGCCCCTTTGCCAAGGCCAGGGCATACTGGGCATGCCTCCTTCTGCCTACTGGGGCAGGTTCAGGTTGTTCCTCCTCCAAGTCACGCTGTGCCTGTGCAGGCCTTGGCAATGGTGGGGGGCTGTTTAGCCCTGCCCCATGCTGTTCCTGCTGCAGCTGTTTCCACAGGATCATATTGTGTAGCATGGCACATACCATAACAATTTGGGTACATGTAGTTGGAGAGTACTGCAAGGCTCCACCAGATGCGTCCAGGCACCGAACCATGACTTGAGCATCCCAAACACACGCTCAATTATGTTTCTTGTTTCTGCGTGTGCCTCATCATGGAGTTCTTGTTCAGGTGTGTGTGCATTTCTGATGGGTGTCATCAGCCACGGCTCCAGTGTGTATCCAGCATCCCCAGTAGGTGACCAAAAGGGATGTCCCCATTGGCAAATCTCTGGTACAGCTGCGTCAGATGCCAGATGTGGGAATCGTGATAGCTTCCAAGGCAGCCAGCACACACATTCATTATTATGCCCTGGGCATCGCACATGACCTGGTAGCTGATGGAGGGAAGCCCTTGCAGTTGATGTAGAGCCTACCCCGATCACCGGGTGGTGCTTTGATGCATATGTACATGCAGTCTATTGCACCCACTACCTCAGGGTATTCTGCTATTTGGTGGAAGACGCATATTGCTGGCCAATGCCTCACGGGAATTGGGGAAATATACGTGGTCACAGACATGTGCTGACATGGCATCCAGGAACTGGTGGAGTACCTGGATGCTGATGCCTGTCAAATTCCCATCATATCACCAGTTGGTCTTTGGAAGGTACCTGTAGCTAGTATTCTTATGCCAACACATACCTTGGTATCCACTGGGATGGGTTTCCCTCTGTTGATTCTGTGTGTGAGGCGTTGCTGGCACAGCTCAACAATTTGCTGTAGGAGGTCTCTGTCCACCCTATATTGCTCCACTATCTACAGCTCATGTAGCCCTGGCTAGGTTACCCTGGGTCTGTACACTTTTCTCCATCTCCTCACTGTGGGTTGCTCAGCAGCATTCACAACATCACCACCCTCAGCATCTTGCACATGTTGGTTTATGATAGCAATAGCAGCCCCTAACATTTTGTCTGACTTAAGCTTTTTAAGCTTTCCCTGTTTTTGTATACTGCAGTGTTCTTGGGAAAAAACAAGGAGGGAATGTTGTTTGCAAAGTTTAAAGTGCTGAGCTGGGCTGGGCTAGTCTGCTGCCTTCATAATTGGCTGATTCTGATATATTTCACCTGGCAGCTCTGCTAGTTCTCCATGGTTAACTTCCTACTACTTCTTTTCCTTCCTTTTGCCTTTCTGTTTCCGCCTAGGGGGAAGTGCCGCACAAACAAGCTCACACGCTGTGTGCATGTTTGCAAGGAGTTTCCTATCTTTTAACATTGTGCACCTTTGGTTTGAGGTTTTCACATAGGACAACTGCAGGCACTCCTCTTGCAATCCTGAGCAACTCAAAGCAAACATAAGCCACTGTGCTCCAATTAGCTTGCAGCCTGTCTGACACACACCCTGATGATGTCACCTACATTCTACTCTACTACTCACCTACTCCTACTCCTACACCCTTGGGACATGGCTCACATGCTGGGGAAAATTGGGATTCACTATCCTTATCCGCATTTGCATAGGATTGCCTAATAATGCATGGTTACATCTCTGACACTGAGCTTCCCGCCTTAGCAACCACTACTGAGTGGCCATGTTGTCTTCAGCCTGCCATTCACCTGCATGGCAGAATAAGCTTTTTAGTGAAAATGCCTATTTTTGGCTTTTTTTAATTATTTTCTTGTTTTTATAAGCGCCACACATTTGTGCGGTGCTGCGCTATGCTTAAACATCGGAGATTGGGGGGAAAAAAGTTAGATTTTTATATTTTTAAACATTTATAAATGCCAATGGCCTTATATTTGGCCATTGGCATGCTCCCTCAACTGTATGCATCCTTTATTTGGAGCTGTCATAGCTCCGCTTAGCTATTTGCAGAACGGTACTCCATTACCAATGGAGTACATTTCTGCAGATAACACTAATTTTCCACGGACAGGTTAGTGTTTCCTGGATTGCAAATTTACCTCACTTGCATAGCTTTCACCAGCAAATGAGGTAATTTGCATACCATGATGCTGCCCGTGCAAGAGTAGCTTTAGCAGCTCTCGTGCATGCCCCTGCAGGCTGTTCCTGGATCGCACGGCAGACATATTGCCTGTTTGACGTCTTACACTACTCTACAACTCCGTGCAAGCTTTTGAGAATCTGGGGGAGAGTCAATAAAGCTTGTGTCTAGGCAAGATAAAGAATTTTTGAGCAATACATACTGAACATGTGCCCACATTTCTGAAGTCAGATTAGTTTTACAAAGGAAACAGTTTTACTGCATTCCCACTGAAAACATTCATATACTCAGCATTATTCACATTTTCGTATACTGTGAGATCCATAACAGTCACAGACATTTATGAAAAAAAAAAAATAGTTTTCTTTAGCATAAGGCAACTCCTTCTTAATCTCCATTACAAAACAATAATAGCAGGATCATTGTAATTATGTATTTATTTAGCATTTGTAAGTGAACTAATCTGAATACAACATCCACCGTAAACCAGGTCATGAAGGCAGAGACAGAGAGTTTTGTATTTTTTTTTTCAGTAAAGTTGGAGAATGCAGGTGTATTGCCACACCATGAAGGAGCCTAGCATGCTCATGCTGCCAACAGTGTGTAGCTTGGTTGTTAGGTAATGCAAAATGTGTAGATGCACCTCCCGAGGCAGCTATAGCATGGCTTGTAAAGCTGCCATAAGGGTGGAAACAGGACAGCCCACAAGTTCTGCAGACTGACCTGTTCTCTAACACCTAACTCTCGCTTCCAATAAGAAAGCAATGGGCTGGAGCTTTCTTACCCATATGAAGGAAACAATAGCTCATTTGGATGCAGGAAGTGGAGACATTGGCTTGAACCTGCAGATGACAAAAAAGAAAAAAGTTAACCTATAGTCCCAAAAGATTTGCAAAAACTCATCTATTTCCTCTCTAAGGAAGCATTTCATTTTTTTTTTCTTAAAACAATGTTGTTTGTCAAGTAACTGTATGCTGCCTGATATCTTCTTCCAGCAAACTGAGGCAAGTTTTGAGAATGCTTTGGCTATCAAAAATAATTTTAATGTTGGCCTACTAAGTTGCAGCACACTAGTCTAACAAAGTGCTTGAGTTTTTTTTTCTGTATCATGTAATATTCCTAAGCAGAGGGCATTAGCCTTACTGAAACAGCTTGACAATGAGGGTGCTCAATAATTTGGTGGCCCTTAATGCAGGTGGCAAGCAGTTATCTTTTCTAACAGTTATACAGTGGAGTTCTTTTGGGTTATCTAAATTTATATACTTTAACGTCCTATTTTCTGTAGTTTGCAAAAGGGCTACATTATAAGATTAAACTGCATATTCCTGTCTTATAGAAGGGCATTAATGACTATTACCCATGTAGCTTCATGTGTAAGCCAATTTGATATCCTGTACATTTGTAGCAGACTAATTACTCTATCTACCAGAACTTTAGTTTGGATAGTGAAGTTCAGTTACTGATCAAGTGTGACATCCATGCATTCCTAATTACTTGTGTAAGAAAAGGAGGTAATGTCAGGGTCAATGGTGGAAATATTTCCATTCCCTGCAGGCATTATAGAAGGTGTCCCTGAAATGTGAAGTTTAAAATGTGTCTCTAATATCTGAATATGAAAAGGAAGTATACAGAAACTAACAGAACATACCCCTACATGTGTGTTAATGTCTGTATAAAATATTGGTGATTCTTAAGTGTTGTTCTGCTAAGAAAAAAACATTAATGAAGGAATACTGCTTAACTATGAAAAGAAGTTTGAAAAGGCTGTTGGAAATGGACTGGATTGTTGTTTTTGTTACTTACATTTATATATTCATATGCAATTACTAGGATAATGGCTCTGAGAGGCCTTTTTAAGCCTAACAATGTTTTCTTATTGGTAAATGGCAGATAAATCACCCAGGGGCATATAGTTGTGTTTAGATGGCAAACCATTTACATGCTTCCTATAGCCAGTAAGGCATAAGTGACAGTTCAGGGGTAAATCTCAGTCTATTGGTCCAGGTTGCATTTGAATACTGTAAGGCTGAAGTCTGCTTCATATGGATGAGAAGCCTGCTCCAGACAATGGGTAGTCTTTGAGACACATATCTGTCCCTCCACCATAGCTTCATAGCTGATTACTAGGCAAGGGTTCAAAGGGCCTTTTTAAGTCTAGCTATGCTTCGGAATGTTCTATTTATGTTACAAATGAGGCTTAGGTCTTTCTACTGGGTATGTCTAATGCTGTTAGTCTTGCAGATGTGTAGCAAGTCCATCAGTACTGGATCATATAATGCCTTGTAAGCCAGGCATTGATCACCTCTCAGGAGCCTGTAGGAGGCTAAGCGTAAAGATAAGGTTTTGAGATGGTTTGCATATTTCATGTGGGTTATGTCCTGTATTCTTTTTGTGAGGAACCTCTGTGGAAGTTATAGTTTTTGCATATGCCTGGTAAGGTACATACTGAAGGAAGCATTGTACTCAATGACTGCTATAAAGAGAGTTGAGTACAGTGAGGTAATGATATCTTTAGACTTGGATGCCACACCCTTGCTTATAAGTTGTGCAACATAGAATGATTTCCTTACAACAATAGACACATGATTGGAGGAAATAGGTGTTGTACAAAAATGGCAGCACCTAAAACCACCATGTGTTAAGACTCCAGAAAAGATATATGGCTGAGCTAAGTATGAAGATAAGGTACATAAGGAAAGCTAGTGGTGGAATCCAGAAGTCCAGGAAGTCATCAAAAGAAAGAAGGAGTGCAGGAAGAAGTGGGATATAAAAAAGACTGACCAGGCTAGGAAGGACTACTGGTTGCCTAACAAACTTGTAATAACAAAGAATAGGGCATTGGAGACACTATACCAACTTCTGGAAAGTGACTCAGTAGGTGGCACAAAGAAATCAGGTTGAAAGGCAAAGACAGAAAGATAAAGAAGATAGTCAGACACCCTTTATAAGGGATGCCAGCAACAACCTGATCATCAGTCCATAGGACATCAAAGGCAGATGGAAGGAGTATTTCCAGCAGATTATAAATGAAGAAAACCTCAAAGAGGCTGTACTGCCCCAGAAACAGCCTACGATGAGAGAAGAAGAGGAGCACACCCTAGAAGAAGTAAGAACAGCACTAAGGAAAATGAAGTCAGGGAAAGTAGCAGGCTCAGTTGCGGTCACAGCAGATATGATAAAGATGCTGGGTGAGATAGGGGAAAATGGATCCTGAGGGTTCTAATAGCAGTGTGGAGAGAAAGGCATATCCCAGATGGCTGGAGAATAAGCATACTCATGCCAGTGTACAAGAACAAAGGTGACATCCACAACTATGGGCAGTACAAATGCGTCAATCTCCTATCACATTGCATAAAAGTTCTGGAAAGGGTGATTGATAAACGAATACACAGAGTAGTGGAATGTAGGATGGGAGATGAGCAGTTTGAATTCAGATCAGGATGCAGCACAATTGACCCGATATTTGCAGTGAGACAGATACTTGAGAAGAAGCTTGAGATGAGGAGATAGTCCAACTGGGTATTCCTAGACTTGGAGAAAGCATATGACAAGGTCCCAAGAAAGCTGATCTAGGCAGTACTGCTGTGGTTTGAAGTCCCAGAAACATTGATAGAATTAGTGCAGGGTATGTAAAAGGACCTAATGACTCAAGTACAAACAGTGTTCGGCCTCATAGAGGGGTTCCCAGTGGAAGTGAGTGTACACCAGGCTTCAGCTCTGAGCCCACTGCTGTTCAAACTGGTGATGAACTACATTAGAAAACAGGTCAGAGGGGACACATCAACAAAGTTGCTGTATGCAGATGATGTGGCATTACAGGCAGACTATGAGTAAGAACTTCAGCAAAGGATAGGAGAATGGAATGCAAAACTGAAGGCACATGGGATGAAACTAAGCCAAGATAAGACTGTGGTAATGACAGCAAATTGGGGAAATCAGAAGAAGCTGAGAATGGAGATAGAAGGGAAGATAGTTAAACAACTTCAAGTATCTGGGAGGGGTGGTTGTGGAGAAGGGAAATCTGAATGAAGAGGTCAAAGCTAGAATCAGAGGGGCTGCAGCCAACTGGCATAGAGTGTCAGGTGTAGTCTATGACAGAAGAATTCCAAAGAAGCTGAAAAGTAATGTGTACAAGACAGTGGCGTGGCCAGTACTACTGCATGGTACAGAAACCTAGACAGTAAAGGCAGAAGAGTAGAAGAAGGTAGAGCTGATGGAAATAAAATGCCTCAGAAGGGTGGTAGGATGCACACTGTGGGACAGGTGGAGAATTGAGGACATAAGACCAGATGCCAAAGTAGCTCCAATTACAGAAAAGATCAAAGAGAACAGATTATGGTGGTTTGGGCACATGTGCAGAAAAGCAAAAGACAATCTGGTGAGGAAGATTTGGGACAGACAGGAAGAAGTTAAGAAGAAGTCAGTACATCCAGCAAAGAGGTGGATGGATTATATGAAAGAAGATCTGTGACAGGCATGAGTGTTGAAGAAGGCAGGAGTATGGCACTGAATCAAGAGAGTTGGTGACAGTTAACATGATACCCCGACCCCATGTAGAAAAATGGGAAAAAAGGGGCTGATGATGACGATGATGATGATGATGATGATGATGATGATGATGAATAGACACATCAATAGCCAGGACATATGTTTCTAAGTCCCTAACCACTTGTTCTGCTTTTTGGAGTGCATTGTCTAAGTGGTAATTCTCAGGAGTGGCCAACTTTCCAAAGGGTACTATTATGAATTTTTGGTATTCAGTTTTAGAGTTTGGCTCTGGCAACAATTATTAGTTTGCAACAAGCCTTAATGAAATATATTAAGAATCCTTGGAAGATTTTATAATTGTGACAAGCTTGCAGTTGTCTGCAAACCTGATCAGTCAGAGGCCTTTAATATTAGCTTTGACTTCTGAAAAGTAGATGCTGAAAAGGAGCAGTGCTATCACTGAGCCCTGAAGAAATACAAAGAACTGGCCTTTTTGTGAAGGTAGAATTCCCCATCTTGACTGCCTATATCTTATCTGTCAGCCAGTTGGCTATCCAATGGATGACATAGAGGATTACTTTTATTTATATGAGTTTGTTGACAAGGCACAAATTTGTAGCTGTGTTGAATCCTTTGGCCAGGTCAAGATAGGCAGTCTGTAATATTTTGGTCCCATTCATAGCTGTGTTGATTTTCTCAAAAAAGTCCTCCAGGTTGGGCAAACAGGCAGTATCTACCCCTGATGAAACCAGACTGTGCCAGGTGTAGTATAGGAAGATTTTCTTTGTCTTTATTTATGATATCCATGATAATTATTTCCATGGCATAACATATGAGACTAGTCAGGTCTATGTTACATGAACGAACAATCAAAATGTCAAGTACAACATACTCAACAACCTTTGATCAAACGTTCATATACCTGGAGACTCCAAATCTCAAAATTTGGAGTTCTGAAATGTTTTAGTCAGCCATTCTAGTCAGTGTAGCATGTGACGCAAACACGCTACACTGTTCGGAATGGCTAGGTAAGAGGCTACTTTGTTTAATATACCAACTCCGAGATCGCTGTACATTGGGGAAAGGGCAGTTTCCCGGTAATCGCTTGTTACTTTGTTTTAAAAGTAGGTGTGTTTGTGTAGGTGTGTAAGTGTTTGAATGATGTGAGTGTGTAGGGGTTTGCATGCATTGGTTGTATGTGTGTGTTTTGTGTGTTAGTGTAGGGAAGGTGTGGGACAAAAAAATCTTTCGATTTTGTTTATTTCAGGATTTTAAGGTTTCGAGGTTTTGAAGTTTCGATCATAGTGTGTCGAGTATGTTGTACTCGACATTATGATCGTTCGTTCTTTTAACATAGACCCGGCTAGTCAGACCTATGGTTCTGTAATTACCTTGTGCAGAGGGAAAATTGTTGCAGTCCCCATTCACTAGACAATAAGCCACTTTGGAGGCTAAGGCCGGACAGGAATGTTAAAGGACTTGAAAGGTCATATTTCATACTATTCAGGATGAATCTTAGGATATTATAAGGGCCTACGGATGCAGTATTTTTGCCATAGAAAGAGCATTGAGGACTTATTCACTGGTGATAGCTGAGAAGATTTATGGCAAAGGATATCTCTTTGGAGGTGTCAGTTGTGAAAGTAGGATGACATTCTAACTAAATTTATCAGCAAGTAGGTTTGCTAAATTTTGTTGCTTCCTATAGATGGTTCTTTTTACAATTACTTCAGCACACTGCTGTGTATTACCTTTGATGTTGCAAACATAGCAGACGAAGGCCTCATGGTTGTCCTTCACCTGCAAAGTTTTCTTCAGCTCATATTTGGCTTTGGTTGACTTTATAAGATGCCTGAGTTGCTTATTTAGTTTAAGGAAGGGTTTCTTGCCTTGTTGGACTTTGTACTTCTTAGATTTGGCAGTGTTTTTCTTCCTTTGTTATATAACTTGTTGACATTGGGAGCCCACCAGGGTGGTTTGCTCTTTGTGTTAGTCCTATGCTTATTCTCAGTGGGTACCGCTGCTTCAGTGCATTTGTTTACATGATGAGATATGGTTTCTGTGAATGATTTTGCATAGGCAGTGGAGTTCACAGAGATTGGAGAGCTTGAAATTTGGCCAAGGTATCACTCAGTAGGAGGTTTGCAATGGAATAATTCCTAAATGCTTGAGGGTTAGATGGGGTCACAGGTTTTAGTTTAATTTCAAAGGAGACAGCTTTATGGTTTGACCTGACAAATCAGGATGTTACACATGAATGGCTGCAAAGTTCCCCCATATTTGTGAGGATCTGGTCGAGAATGTTGGAGACCCTAGTTGTTGTATAGACTATCTGGTCCACAGCATTTGTGTTGAGAAAGTCCTGGAATCTCTAGGCTGGTGTACCATATTTTGTTGAAAGAAAGATCCTGTCCCTTGTCCCTGTAAATAATGTTTCATGCATGCATGACATAGATAATCATAGCTAATGGTCACATTGATGGGCCTAGGGAAAGACGTATCTTGGATCACAGGATACATGGTTATTAAGTTGAACTATTTGCAAATTATATATGATACTGCAGCAAGGCAGTCAAGCAAGTTAGTGGTTCCCAAGGTTATCAAAGTTGCCATAGCCAAATGTGAGATAACTGATAAACAAATAAATAAAATTTGATATCCACAAATAAATAAAACTTGATGAAGGGACTTTATCATGTCTAGACACATGCAACAGCTGGAGCACCCACAGAGATACCTTAAGAGCACAAGGCCTATACAACATGTCCAACTTGGACTGACTCAAATCCCAGTCACTGTACTCACTGTCCTACAGACTGATAAGAGGTCATCTGTGTCTGATACAAGGCATTCTGTGACCCATTACTGAGGAATGTACTGCACATCAGCAAGCCAAATGGCATCAGAAATACACAGTCTAGGGGATCTAAATTTCTTCTGCAACATCAGCAGGACAGTTTGGAGGGACAGGTATATCTTGCAGAGGATACCAGTGCTGCGGAACAGACTCCACATCCACATAAAACAAAGTTTATCCTTGCCCATATTCAAGTACAACTTAGATCTATCAATGGAAAACAGAAAATTTACCTCAGGACTGCCCCCTGTGCTACTAGTGGACAGATGCAGCTCCTAAATGCTTTATCTCATGTATGGCCCCCCTTAAATTATCTGGGATATGATTATAGTTATTCTTATTAGGGGTAATATATAATTATCTGCCATCAGATGGGCAAGACCAATCTGTAACCAAATGGGCTATGTTATTTTGAGCACAAAATGGGAAATTGGCTAGGCTTAAAATGGCCTGCAAAGGCAGCAAGCCTAGTACTTGTCTGTGAACCTGTGAATGGTAACTGAAATTGGCTTTTAAGCTGCAGAACCCTTTTGGAGTTGCAATATGGCGGGTTTTAACTCATTAACACCTATGTGGAGTGGAATGTCATACATCTAGTAGCCTATGCATAGCTTGCATTTAGGGTTGCCACCAATACATTTTTTTTCCGGACTATCCGGAAATCAAATTGATTCTCTGGTAGTCCAGAAAATGCTGGACAAACTCCGGTATTCTGTTTCAAAAAAGGAAACAGGCTATCAGAGCTTGTTAAATCGGCTGATTTGCTATGCCTTTTTACAGAACAGCATAGTAAATTTGCTGAAAGCAGGAATCTGGAATGGGAAAAGAGGGTGTTCCCACCTGCTGATGTCATAGTAACATCACAAATTGACGGAACATGGGCGGGAGAGGGGCGGAAATGGGCAGGGTTATGGGTGATGCGAGGAGTGTGGCCTTACTCCGGTTTTAGCCACAACGAATGGTGGCAACCCTGCTTTTTGCATTCCTGAGCATTTTCTGAAAAATAAACTTAGAAAGTATAAGACAGATAAATGCAAATATTTTGTGAGCAGTAAAAGCTATTAAAACTGCACAAATCAAAATGTTATCAATCAGATGTAGTCCTTACAGTGATTATAAACAGTGCATTCATGTCTCTCCATAAACACTATTATATAGTATAATACACATGAATCCTAAATTATATTTTTTGCTAAACTTTTACAGACAAATTCTCATATCTTGGAAACTGTGCAACCTACGCATATATTGTTAGAACATTTTTGTTAAATAGATATCAGCTTTCACATGACAACAAGAAATTATTCTATCAATGCATGTTTATTGAGATATTTACATATATCTGAGAAAGTCCTGTATGTTTTGTTGGATGAAAGAGTTCAATACATTTGTGAGTTCTTTATATTAATTGATGGATTTTTCAGCCCTCAAGCTACAGTTGTTCAATGTTTTTTGTAGTTACATTTATATATATATATGAAAATGTGCTTAACTGTATAACTAGCCATATAAATAACTATGGATATCACTCAAGATGTGTAACTTACAGTGCAAATATTACTGACTCTTTTCTTCAACAAAATCTGAGGTTTCACCTGATGATATGTAACGGTTTGAAACTTACTTGTTTTTTAAGCATTATGTACGTATAGAAATATTGCATATTTTCTTAATCACCGCTATCATTATCTTAGGTATAACGTAATATAAATAGACATTAACAATAAATGTCTTCCTCTCCCACAATGGTATATCATACATTGTTCCTCAATAACATCCTGGACTTTCAGTTATGAAAATACTAACACAAATATGAAAATATGAATAAGTGACAAATAACTATTCATTTCTTTACTGCAGGACATCCTAGACTAATAATCTTAGTATCATTTTGTCAGTAACTTCTTGCTCTTCCAAATATTGCCTATTATTAGTTAATAAGTTACTTAGTTAAAGAAGCAAGGTCCTGAATAGGTCTAAATGCCATAAGGAGCTATGGTTGTGAAATGAAAATACATAAAAAAGGTGTTTTAGTCTTGAATGAGTAAATAAATAAAAAGTCAAACTTACAAAGAAGCCATCAGAATGCTGGTAAAGTGCGTGGTATGTGTATGAGTGTGTGTGTGTGTGTGTGTGTGTGTGTGTGTGTGTGTGTGTGTGTGTGTGTGTGTGTGTGTGTGTGTGTGTGTGTGTGTGTGTGTGTGTGTGTGTGTGTGTGTGTGTGTGTGTGTGTGTGTGTGTGTGTGTGTGTCTGCATATGTGTGTGTGTGCATGCATGCATGTGCAGCGTGTGCTTGTGTGTGTGGTGTGTGTGTGTGTGTGTGTGTGCGTGTGTGTGTGTGTGTGTGTGTGTGTGTGTGTGTGTGTGTGTGTGTGTGTGTGTGTGTGTGCATGTGTGGGAGTATATGTGTGTGTGTGTGTGTGTGTGTGTGTGTGTGTGTGTGTGTGTGTGTGTGTGTGTGTGTGTGTGTGTGTGTGTGTGTGTGTGTGTGTGTGTGTGTGTGTGTGTGTGTGTGTGTGTGGGAGGGGGTATATGTGTGTGTGTGTATGTGTGTGTGTGTGTGTGTCTGTCTGTGTCTGTGTGTGTGTATGTGTGTGCACGAGTGGAGTGTGCATATATCTTGCAATAGACAATCAGTGCATCCATGATTGGCTCTCTGCTTATGCCTGTTTTCCTGCTGTTTGCAAGGATATCCTCCACCAATAACCCTGGATATGACAAAGCTGATATTAGAAAATCAATGAATGCTATGTTACCTTGAAGCTTGATCACACCTAGCATAAGAAGTAAACATGCAATGTGACCAGCCTGAAAAGCTACAGAAAACAGTAGTTTACCTAGTTAAATAGATGCATGTTGTACGTACAAGAGTCAAGGCTGCTGAGACAAGGACAGAAGCAGCCACAATCCTAAATGAATCTGTATTATCGTGCAACTTTATATTGTTTATGCCTTACTTTTACATCTTGATGAAGTGGTAATGGAAATGTATAATCTGGGTCATTTTAGTATGAGCATTCCCTCTCATAGCCTCTGAACTGTTGATCCAAAAAATTCTAAGCTAGGGAGTCAAGCACAATGGTTTTGTTACAGCTGCGGATATTCTTAATAATGGCTTACTTATCAAAATTGTTGAAAAATGTAAGGTTCTGGACTTTTATTCATACTTTGGTTACAAGGTCTGCAGAATTACAATGTTTCAAGTCATTAAAATATAAAATAATATACAAGTTATAAAGACCTCTAGCACCTGTATTATCCTTGGGAGGAAGGAAGAGAAGAAAAATGAGAAATGCTGGTAATTTGTATTTGATGTGAAAATCTGATTATGGTTAGGAACACAGAAAAAGATGCTAAAGACTTTTGTTTGAAGTGGGATTACAAACAAAAATAGAATGATAGTCATGCTTTCACATGTGGTTGGATTTGAAACATGCAGCTTAATAAAGGGGGAAAAAAACATTTCCTGACTGTTGAAAAAAACAAACAAGCTGAGAAGACATATGTCTGGTAAACCTGTTACAAAATAATTTGCTTTCAGTTCAGGTCTGCTCAGTTTCAGCTAAAATCAAAGGCTTTCCTAGACTATACTGAGTTCATATTCAATACAGGCTCAACTTGTGTTAAACTCCTGATGTGAATTATCCATAGGAAATCATTGATGTAGTTTCTAAATGCACACTGGCATTATCTTCTGTTTTCCTAAATGTTTCTCCATTATTTGTGTCTCTGTTACCAAGGAGTTAGTTGAGCTCCTGACCAGATGAAGTTAACATTTTAAATCCTTGTTGGGTCAAAATACGATTCATAGGTTAAGCTGCCGTAAATATACTTAAACATACATAAAAAAAGCATAAAAACAAGACTACTGTATATAGTTTTATTAATGTCATCTAGCATGCTAAGTCCTGAAACATGCAGTGAACAGATCCTCAGACCCTCATTGTAACAGAACGGAAGCTTAAAAATAATCATGGGGATGCTCTATAGTACAGAAACATCAAATATTCTAATCACTTTAATGGTATACCTAGTGATATATGTCAGAAATGCAATTATAACTCTCATATCATTGCATGAGGAAGCATACCGAATGAATGACTATGTGAAGGACTGCAGAAAATTAACGTGAAGAATTATGGAGAGACATCCAATATAGGTTGAGGGACTGGATTGTATACTTGAAGCCTTGCAGCTTTTCTGAGCACAGACTTTGCCGATTCTGGTGCTACGGCAGATTCAGTTACAGACAGACTTGCTATTATTTTCTTTCTGACATTGCACTGTTTTCAATATGATTCAAATACTTCACTGCACTGCTTTGATTTGCAGTGTTCACAGACTTTTATTTGATATTTTCTGAGTGTTATGCTGTATTTCTCTTCTGTTATGGCTTATATAACCTTAATTCTTGGATTCACAGATCTGTGAATTAGCTACTCTTTGTCAATTATATGCCACTTTTACGTTTGTCACGGTATACTTCATTCTGGTTTTGTGTGAAGTATTAAGGAGATTAGGCACTATATTATCACAATTGTCCTTTAATGAGAATATTATTGTTTAATTTTGCATCAAGCAATTTGATAAAGATTTTAAGGTGATGTGTCATTTTCTATAGTAACTTCTCTTTGACTATTTCCTTTTTGGATGATGTTGTGCTGTTTGTCAGGTCTGTTCCTCTAATTATTACCATTCACTGATGCTTTGATCATTTCTTTTTGTCAGCAGACTTTTGGGATATACTTGTTTCATGCTGCTGGGCTGGAATATTAAGATTGTTGTATTTTCTAAGGCTTTGTGCAATTCTCTGTTCTCTCCTGGAGTTTCCACATTTGCTGTGTCCTGAGTTCACCTGCAGCAATTTTCTTCTCTTTATTGGAGTTTTTGTACTACTTGTTGGAACAATATGTCCTCAGAGATAAGTATGCTCCATTTCTTGTCGTCTTTTATCACTTATTTCTTGTAGTGGAAAATATGAGCTTAATTTGTAATTTTACATCTTAAAATCTTTCATTGATGCTGAAAGTACATAAAGGTAAAGCATAAACCTTTATTTATAGCTAGTGAATTTGTAATTTTAAGTACTTTTATTCTGTAGCAAACACATTATTTTGTCAGTCAAACTGGAGTTTTCTTTACATTCACTCTTTGACTTTTCCGTTCTTTATTAGGGTGCTTATTCAGGTGAATATACTTTTGATATATGATACAGCTTTTTGCATATTTGGTCCCCTTAGGATTCCATATCAGCAGTTTTCTCTACTTAGGAAGTGTGGCGTCTTGGTGAAGTACAACTCTGAGTTCTGTAAGTGTCCCATACAGAATGGGGAGCATTGATTCCACTTCTGGTTTCTTAGTGCTATAACAGTGCAAACTCTTATTCCAGCTTATGCTCATGTTACCTAAGTGAGCTAGCCAGCACTGCTGTTTGTCATCGCTAGCTGAACAAAATGACATGGATTTCAATGGTTTCATACAGTGCACTCTTATACTTTTCAAGGTCCATTTCTAACAAGCTTGGGATTGTCTCAGTTTCTCTCTGCAAGTTATATTTGTTTTCTTTATGTTTTTGCATTTAACCTTGTAGCTAGGGATTTGTCCAAAAGGGTCTATATATATAGGTTTTGCTTCTTTCCATTTTCTGCTATGCTTTTGTAACTGCTTTGTGGCCTGGAATGTGGTTGAAGAGGGATTGCAGACCAGTACACTTTCACAGTTAACAAGCTAAAATAAACAGATTGATAGGTATACAGATGCTGACATATTTGTAAGGAGAAGTAGTTGGAAGGAAACGTTGGTCCAGCCATTGTAACTGCTGCTCCCTCCTCAGTGTATCTGGTTTTCAGCAGTTAAGTGAGACAATATTATTGAGGCTGAATTTCTTTATGGCTACTCAGCATTATGTATGACATGTCTTGGATGCAGGACCAGAGACCTATTTTGCCATCTGCCGGGTATTTTATTATTTATTTAACATTTGTTTACCGGGCAACTCCGACTGAGACAGACCCCCATTTTTAGCGGAAGACGAGGGAGAAACACTCCAGATGCATGTCTTTGGAATAGTTCTAAAACAGACAAGTAGGTTCGATCCCTTCAGCCTCCATTGACTGTGTGACTCTGAGCAAGTCATGTAACCAGACACTGTTCCTGAGCTGCATCTGAAAAAGGTCCACGGAGATCAGTGCTCTACCCCAGAAAACAAATACGAATAAAGTAAAAATTAAAAAATCATTAACTTATTATTGACTCAACCTTTTTGAGTATAGCAGACTGATATATGAGTCCATAACAAGTCAGTAGCTGTAACAAAGGAATTGAAGTGTATTTTATGCAGTGATAAATGTTTGTTCAGGTGATTTCATCTGCAGCCCATTATGAAAGATAATCAATAGACTTAATACTCCAGTTTGGTGTGATGACCTCTAATGTGATAGTGGGACCTATCTGCTTTCTTGATTGTTATTTGGCCTAGTTTCACACCTCTCAACCTCTTAGCACAAGAAACCTGACAAAACGGGAGGACAAAGAAAATATGAACGGATTTTAAATATTGCTGTTATAAACCTAAAAAGTTGCTAAAGTAACAAGGTTTGTGTTACTATACAGTTTCTGGAAGTTTTAAATCTGAAACTGAAACGTATGTCATTATTTGGTCATTTCAGTCCTCAGATCATTCCAGCGATTCACTAGAAAACCACAAATTTCATGAGGAACAAACCAAAAATATGAGGCAAGAATCTGAACATTATGCAACGATCTGGACAGTTGAGAGGTATGCCTAGCTTGCATTAGAGCTTCCCTAAATTTGACTACCTATTTTTTAATTTGCAGATTGCATGAAGTAAAACTCTCCTTGAAGTTCTTATCTTGGCCTTATATGGTCTTACTACTGAATACATTGGAGATGATCCTTATAGGCTGCTTGCAGCCAGAAATCTGCAGGTTGATCAGTTAATCTAAACTATCCATATATAGTTCTTGTGTCCTGGAGTTTGGCTGAAAATGGTCCATGGTGACCTGGTTACTTATCACTACTTAGCAAATTAATAAATTAAACTATATATATAATAAAAATAGAAAGCTCTAGGTTCTAATCTGCTTTTAATTATTTTGACATAACGCATGCATATTGAATTGGTTCCCATATTATGTTTGAGAGCCACTGTGAAAATGTAAGTGCGATTACAGGGAAATATATACTAAGCACAAAATTGGTGTCTTGGAGAATTTCCTCTTCTTTATGGTACAGCAGTCTCAGACTTAGTATATATAAGTAGCAGGGATGTGTATGGTGTAGGCCCCACACTCCATTATGGGCAAGAAATGATTTTATTGCGTAATTAGCTTTTTCACCGTTCTGTTATTTAAGAAGACTTTGATTTTTTTTTTTTTTTTTTTGTGGGAGGGGCATTTCAGCACTTGCTGAATTCAGTCTCAAATGTCAGGTTGCCATATCTGACTTCCATGCATTTTGTGAGACGTGGATTGATCTACAGCTGTGTTCTCTATGAGAGATGGGGAGTGATTAAAAGGATCTATATTACAACATCGAAATGTAATATCAAACACCAAATGAGGGATACGTATTCATTGAAACACATTTAAGCATTTCGAAGAATACTTTACAGGGCAAAGATGTAGTTGGTCAACTATACAGTGTAGCCCTTTTCTCCAGTGTAGTGCAATCCTGGAGTTGCTATATTTAGTTAGGGGGTGTGGAACATTTTAGTTGATAAGTTGGCTTTGAAGATTTGACTGTACTTGTACTTGGAAAGCTTTTATTTGTTCTGGTTGTATTTAGGTTTCCTGGTATAATGGATGAATAGCAATGAAAGTCCCTGTACTAGCTTTTTTTTTCATTTAAAACATAGGCATACATACATTCATATGCAAGAAAACAAACCATGTTAACATGTTCACATTTAAACACTACAAAAAATTGATCAATTTCTGCCTTCCCTTAAACTTGACTCCTCCAAAACATTATTCTGCATGTATTACTCCCACAATTTCCATTTTTTGTATGTAAGTTGCTCCTACCCTTTACTAAAGATCCCACTTATAGTTCTTTTATCTCTGTTACAATGTTCATTACTTCAAATAAAGTTGGTTTAGATTTTGATTTCCATTTTCTAGTAGTTGCTTTTTTGGCAGCCACCAGAACTAAATTTAGCAAGGCCTTACTTTGTCTAGGTAATTCACATCCTGTATTCAAACACAAATTGTAAATGTGAACTTGTTAATAGTTTGATTACTTTTATATAAATGTAAATCTTCCTATGTCACAAGTGTTAATTCAATAAAGGTATATAAAAACATTCATAAGAATCAGAATATGTATCTAAGCCAGGTATGGGCCCTCGCATCGAGCAACATTTTACCTTCTCCAAGGATAATGCCACAATATGAACAGGAGATGACTGACTTTAATAATTGGCTTAGTTCTGGTGTCATTTTAAGGGGGTGCAATATTTTTCAGCATGGAAGGAGATGGTCACCAGACCACACTACTTTGCCAGGGATGGTCTGCACCTCTCCTCATTAGTTTTTTTTTAATATTGCCTAAAACATTGTCCTCCCCCACAGTGCCTTTTTTGGTAATGTCAAACTAAAAGCACTTCTGACATAGCAAATTAAAATCAAGAAAAGCTAAAGGTGTTACTACTCAATGCTAGGAGTCTAAACAAAAAAAAAAACTCCACTCATTAGAAGTTCACTTCACCCTGGAGAATGCTGATATCTGTGTGCTCAATCAGACATGGTTTAAAGTCAAGGGCAGCACACCAGCAGTGCAAGGCTGTAATGCTTTCCACACATTTAGACCAGCTACTACACAGACAGGGTCTATAAGTGGAGGTGTCTCTATGTACATCAAAAATAAATGTACCTCAAGGCTGGTCAAACAGAACAATGCACTTGAGCTGCTCCATATTCAGATCACCATAGGCAAAATTCTATACCACTTCCTTGCAAGCTACAGGTTCCCCTGTATGACCCAGGAAACCCATGACATGTATTTAATGTTGTTGGAAACACTCACCAGCTAACCCAATACTATATTCATGAGTGACTTTAATTACCCGCTATTAACTGGGAATCATATATGACACCAAACATACAGGCACAGAGATTCCTGGATTTTGTAAACACAATATCCCTGGACCAGTCTCTCAATACACTGACCAGGGGTGCAAACATACTATATCTGATCCTCACTAATATGGGGGAGTGCTGCATACCCCCTTGTGGAATGTCTTCTCTGGTAAAGTAAAACCTGTAACCCCAGCTAACCCTGGACTATTCAGGAACTACACTAAGGCTAACTTCCTGCTAATAAGTGAAAACCTGAAAAAAATGTCAAGCCCCCATAAATCCTGAGAACTTTGCTGCCTACGCTGAACTTTTCAAAGAAACTATACAAGCATGTTAATAGCTGCATAGAGACAGCTATACCAAACAGTAGGAAGTACAGAACTAACTCAAAAAACAAGCCACCCTGGTGGAATCACAACATCAATAGGCTATATAACAGAAGGAAGAAAATCATGGTGAATATTAGGAGGGCTAGCAATCAGCAGAATAAAAAGCACTCTTATCAAACTAAACAAAAAACTCAGAGGACAGATAAAGTCTACCAAAGCCAAATTTGAGGTTAACCTGGCCTCCAAGGACAAGGACAACCATGAGGCATTCGTTAGATTTTTTCTGCAGCCTGAAAGGCAATATACAACTGTATGCAGAGCTCACTGTTAATGGAACCACCTATACTGAGTCAGAAGATATAGAAAACATACTGGCTGACAAATTCAGCTTCAACTTTACCCTCTCTCCATTTCAACCTTCCAACAGGAAATACCTTCAAATGTCACTCCCCCAACTATCACTAGGTGACAGCTTCTTAGTGCTCTCTCTAAGGCCAAGAACACTGCATCAATGGGCCCAGACAATATCCCATGATGCCTTCTAAATAGCATGAAATATGACCTCTAAGGCAGTCTGGAACTGCTATATATCCATAGCCTCCAAACAGGCTTTGTACCTTATGAATGGAGAACAGCAACAGTTTTCCCTCTGCACAAAGGTGGGCCATCTACTGACCCTGAAAACTACACATCCATAGATCTTACTAGTCTTACATGTAAAGTCATGGAAAGAGTTGCCATGCAGATGATCAATAATGACATAGAAAACCTCCAGGCTCTGGACCCAACCTTATTTGGTTCATCAAGGGCAAGTCATATCTACTCAGCCTGATGGACTTCTTATGAGAAGGTCACCAAAACAATGGATGAGGGCAAAACAGTTCACATTACCCATCTTGACCTGACCAAGACATTTGACACAGTCCTCTACTCTAGCAATGACAAATGCAATAGTTTAGGTATAAACCCTTGTGTTACCTGGTGGATAGCCAGCTGGCTCACAGACAGGACCCAGGAAGTAAGAACTGAGGAGTCTACCTTTACAAAGAGGGTAGTCAGAAGCAGAGTCCCTCAGAGATTGGTCATGGGACTGCTCCTATTTGGCATCTACTTCTTTGAAATCAAGGTAATGTTAATGGTCTATGTCTGACTGAATTTGTATATGACTGCAAATTCAGAGCAGTCATAGAATCCTACTCCTACATAAATTTTCTCCAGGAAGGGCTAACAGAGACAAATAACTGGTGTCAGATCCATGGACTAAAACTAAATACCAGTAAATGCATAATAGTATCTTTTGGGAAGTCATCCATCCCTGGTAGCTATCATATTGACAACATGCCTTTAAGAATTGACGCAGTAGTCAGGGACTTGGGGACACACATACACAGTAATCTAGGCTTTGACCATCACATATCTAAAGTAGTACAAAAATCATTCTGTGTTGTGTAGCTTATAAACAAAATGTATGGCAGCTAGGTCCAGGGAAGTCATTGCTCCACTGTATTCAGCATTCATCAGACTTATCATTGAGTACAGTGCCCCATTTGGTAAGTACCTTATCAGGCATATCCATCAACTGGAATGTCCACAGAGGTTCCTCACTAAAGGAATACAGGGCATAAGTAACATGATATATGCTGATCACCTCAAGGCCATTTCCCAGTATTGTATCTCCTACAGGCTGTTGATAGGAGATCTATGCCTGGCATAAAAGGCATTGTGTGACCTGACCCTGATGGACCTCCTGAACATCCACAAAACAAACAGCACCAGAATTACCCATTCTTAAGACTTAAACCTTGCCTGTGATATAAATAAGGCCTGCTGGAGGGACAAGTATGTATCACAGAAACGACCCCTTTTCTGGAGCAGACTGCCCATCCATGTGAAACAGAGTTCCTTCCTAACCCAATTCATGTGTAACTTGGACAATTGGATGGAGAATAGGAAGTTCATCCCTGACCTGGCACCTATGGCTCTAATTTACAAAGTCAGCCTGAAAATGGTTCATCTCCCAGGCCCCTACTTTTAAATGTTCAATCTCCAAATCCCTTACTTATGCTTATCAAGGGTACGGGAACATATTAGAGATTTGGGATATAGGGCTAGGCTTAGAAAGGCCCTCATGGTCATAGCCTGGTAAATACCTATGAACCTACTAGCTTGACAACCTTTGCTATTCTTTATCTATTATAAAACAAACACTTTCTAATCATGATTTAAAATTGAAATAGGCCTATATGAAGCTGGGTCTGATGGGTTTTTACCATCATTAGGTACTACAGCCACCACAGCTTTCTTTCAGGATGTTAGTCCCTTCCTTTCTTTTAAAATACTATTAAAATGTCCAGATCTTTATCGTTTTCATCCCTTCTAGCTTTTAAACTTCCACTGGAATGCAATCTATACCTGGGGACTTTACTGCCAATTGATTATACATTGCCATTTTTATCTCATCTCCTCCTATCTTAACTGTTAACTCATTACACCCTGGTGACAGCTGCAAGTGTTTCTGCAGTTACATCCTACCTCCAGGAGTCAAATATTGTTTGTTCAAAATTATATTAATAATTGCAATACCATGTAACATACAAAGTATTAAAATGTTTTATCGTAAAGCTTACACAATTGCAAACACAACTGCATTAATATTTGACCTCTGCCTAGTGCAGGTAAAGAGATATTAATTGTTGTTCATATTATATTTATCATCACAAACTTCATGTTTTTCTAAATATCTTAACCATATAGCACAGGCAGCTTCACATGAAAGCTCTCTGCTGGATGAAAAAAATACTGCTTACAGTATGTTCAATTTGAGTGGTTGCTGAGTTATTGTAAGTTGTTTACAAAATATTATAAACTTTATTGTTACTGTGTTTAGTGTGATTTATAAAATCCAGTCTAAGACCTAGAATCTAAAGAATATAACCACATTAAAATAGTTTATGTTGGAAACATTGCCATTTACATGTGTTTAGTAACCCCTAGGGTTTCAGAGGACAATTTGATTTTATCAAGAAGCTTAGGCTCCGCCCATTGGAAGTTGCAGTGCATCTTCCAGAGCTAGCTTCACTGGAGGGAAGGAATTAATCCTCATCTGCCTCTAACTTTGGCATAGCTAAGTCTTCCATAAATACTATATTTCCATTTCTGTTTTTTCTTGATTTCTACATTCTTCTGCTTTGTACAAATTATCATAAAGTTTCTGAAATATCTCTAATACTTCTACAGGCTCTCCAGTTATTTTCCTTAAGTTTAGCAAATGACCCTTTCTACTTTCTGTTTCCTTTGTTATTGTTCTAAAGGTCTCTTGACTAGTTTTGGTGTGAGATCTGACTTTCTGATAAGTCTTCTTAATGATGCTGATTTCCAGTTTTGGTGTGCGATTGGACTTTCTGATAAGTCTTCTTAATGATGCTGATTTCCAGTTTTGGTGTGCGATTTGACTTTCTGATAAGTCTTCTGATTTCCAGTTTTGGTGTGCGATTTGACTTTCTGATAAGTCTTCTTAATGATGCTGATTTCCAGTTTTGGTGTGCGATTTGACTTTCTGATAAGTCTTCTTAATGATGCTGATTTCCAGTTTTGGTGTGCGATTTGACTTTCTGATAAGTCTTCTTAATGATGCTGATTTCCAGTTTTGGTGTGCAATTTGACTTTCTGATAAGTCTTCTTAATGATGCTGATTTCCAGTTTTGGTGTGCGATTTGACTTTCTGATAAGTCTTCTTAATGATGCTGATTTCCAGTTTTGGTGTGCAATTTGACTTTCTGATAAGTCTTCTTAATGATGCTGATTTCCAGTTTTGGTGTGCGATTTGACTTTCTGATAAGTCTTCTTAATGATGCTGATTTCCAGTTTATACCAGATGACTTTGCAGTGCTACCATGCTGGTTTTATCTAGCTTGAAAGTTTTTGGTTCAGATATTTATCAGACTGACAATACAACTCCAGTGACCGGTTTCTTTCCATCATCATCATCAACAATGAGGCATTATTGACATATATCCTTAAAAACATATATAATTACAAATTTCTAATCACTCTGTTTTGAAATGCCCTTTCATAGGAAGGAAGTTGTTTGTTTAATCTTGATTTTTTTTTCCTTTTCTTTTTGAAAGGTTGTGACATCTTCAATCATCTTCATTCTATATTTTGGGTTGACTGTAACAATTCCTCACAAGAGTAGTGAATGATCTCCTTTTGGTGGAAAATCAACATTGTTATTCTGTATTCCTTCACATTATTCTCCTGACTGCTTATGTCATAGCAAATTATAGTATTCTTTTTTGTGTGATCCTGGCTGTATGGTTCTACCTCAGTTAGACGACACACCGGAACATCGACACGGAAATCGCGAGCCCCCAAGATCGACACAGTTCAGAGAGACGATCGCGACGGCCCCAGAAGATCACAGTTTTCAGAAGAAGACCCCGGATGATGAAAGCACCGACACCGATGGATGCCATGGGAAAAGGCTGTAAGTAAGTATGTACGGACGTTACGTTAGGGGTAAGGTAAGTAAGTGTGGATGTCTGTGGGTGGGGGGGTTAAGTGAAGGGGGTTAGGGTTTAGGGGAGGTTAGTGTGTGAGTGATTGTGTTTGGGTTAGGTGTTTGTGTTGTGTTAGGGTTGGGGCCGTTAGGAGTGTAAGTGAGTTAGGGAGTGGTTGTAAGTTGTGGTGTTGTAGGGGTGTTGTTTAGGTTATAAGGTTAAGTTGTAGGTGTTAGAAGTGGGTGGGGTAGGGTGGTGGTTAGGGTTGGGTGTGGTTTAGTGGGTTAGGTTTAGGTGGTTGTGGTTGTTTGTGTTGTTGTTGTGTGGTGGGTTTGTGTTTTTGTGTTGTGTTTGTGTTGTGTTTTGTTTGTGGTGTGTTTTTGTGTTTGTTTGTGGGTGTGTGTTGTGTGTGTTTGTGTTGTTATTGTGGTTGTGTGTGTTGTGTTTGTTGTTTATTTGTTTATGTGTGTGTAGTTTTTTTTATTGTTGTGTTTGGGGTTTTGTTTTTGTGTTGATTTGTTTTGTCGGTGTTTTGGGGTTTCGTTTATGTCAGGTAGAACCGGCTGTATGCATGTCAAGTTTTCCACTTATATCAAGAGGATTGCCTCCTACCCCTAGCAGTGTATTCTGAGGGTGGTACCCTGTATTAATTCCTCATCATCATACCTTTTAGTTTATGATGTACTTTAGGACTCCTTAATGGGCATACTGTAAATCACTGAGTATATGCTAGTATTAGAAGAACTCATTGGAGGTAGAGGTTTGTAATAGCTTTGTTATGCAGATAATACTCAGCTTTAGATTCCATTCTTAAAAAAACATATGACAATCATTAATTTCTCATCTGATCAACTTTACACCATTATTTAACACATATAGGGTAATCAGTTGAAACTTAACACTTTTAAGTCAGAGGAGTTAGTCCTACACGACACCTTAATGGTCTCTGTTCCTCTAAAATCCAAACGCCTTTATCAAGATGCAGGATCTCTCCGAAATAGATGATGTCAGGTTGAAATTCTGAGATCAGATGTTTCTGTTTGGGGAATGTTATCAGGATTATGGACTGAATTCTATTACAGGAGTTCTCTGTGTTAGATTGTGATTTTGCCATTTTGTGTCTTAGTTGCAACAGCAATATATGATTTGAGTTTCCCATCACTTGATATGGAAGCCTAGAGCTAGTGAACAAAATTCATGAGTAGAAATTTGGCAGGTATTCCTCATCAGTACTATATTAATCATGTGCTGACTTATCTGCCTATAAAGCCTTGAATGCGATTTAAAGTTTTGATGTTGGCATTTATTTTTATTTTAATTACATGATTTGGATTCTTCTCATATCAAAGAGTTGCTTATCCAGCACTACCAGTTCAATCTCTGCTCAGCTGCTCAGAGGTGTCTAGTAGTTAAGAGTGCATGGACAATATGGCAAGAAATCATTCCTTTCCATGCTATCTCAGTAGCTTCAGGAGCGCTCCGCAATGGAAAGTCTTATAACACCTCATAATGCTTCCGACTTCATTTTGACATATCTAACCAGCAATTCACTTCCTGGTGCAACCTGTCTGGTCGTATTCCAGAACATGTGACTCTTCTTTTTATAGATGCAGTAGGAATTTGAAGGAGCATTTATGTGATAATACGTCAGTTGATTTTGTTGGAGCAATATTAAATGGTCATTTCTTTGTGGTAGATATAAGGTGAGTGCAATAAAATAAGGTATCTGCATGGTAATAACACAAATGAAATTTGTACTTTTCAAATGACTGGTTTAACTACAATACATGTATGTATTACAGGATTTAATTGCCAGCAAGTAAAGTCACATGTCAGTTAAACTAAAAGAAAAGTGCAGGTTCAAATTATGGATCATTTTTCTAATATTAAAAATACAAATGAGAATAATCCAATAACATTACACTGTTTGCAGTATCACGGTATTATTATTTCTGAGTTGTTTTTCATTGTTTTGGCCAAATCTAGAATACAGAGTTGGTAATTTGCAATCCCCTTTTTTCACTTTAGAAATTCAATTCATTTTAAAAGATTTCATATGTTAAGGCCAAATGGGTTAAATCATGAAGTGAATTACATGGCTGTGTTATACTAGTAATAATGATATATTTATTGTGCTTAATATCATTGCTAAATGTTTTTTATATAGGCTCATAATTAAGTACTACACTAGCTGCCCTTGTGGACCATTTAAAGCCCGACCAATTTCCCTTTTTCTGCTTGAATTTACCTATACAAGTTGGTATCAAATTGGCCTTATCTATCCCATGGTTGATAATTATATATTACCCATAGTGACAATAACTGGGATCATGCCAGACATAATGTGAGGAGATGTTTGCATGGGATAAAGCATTTATGAGCTACATCTTTCCATTAGTAGTACAGGGGCAGCCCTGGGGTAAATTTTCTGTTTCCCATCCATAGATCCAAGATGCATTTGAATATGGACAGTGATGAGTCTTGTTTCATATGACTAAAGAGTCTGTCCAAGAGCAGCAATATCCTCTGTGAGATAAACCTGTTCATCCAAACCATACTACTGACATTGCAGAAGATGTTTAGAGTGCTATACTGATTATTTCTGATGTCATTTGATTTGCTAATGTGCAATAAATCCATCAGTACTGGGTTGGAGGATGTCTTGTATGCCAGCCAAATGTCACCTTTTTGCAGTCTGTAAGATACTGAGTATAGTGGCAGGGCTTTGAGTTGGACCATGAAGGACATATTAGTTGGGCTTTGTATTTTATTAGCAAGGTATCTCTGTGGGTGTTCCAGTTGTTGCATGTGTCTGATCAGATACATGCCAAAGGGGGTATTATACTCAATGAATGGCCTAATGATGGCTGAGTAAATGAGACAGTGATATTACAGATCTAGACACAATCACTTTGTTTATAACCTGTGCAGTATAGACAGACCTTCTTATGACAATGGCCACTTGTTGGTCAAAAGCTATAACACTCTCCATAGAATTGTCCAAATCCCAAACAACTGGGCCATCTCAGGCATATTGTCATTGCAGTAGTTACCCATGGTAAATGTCTTCCCAAAGGGTATGATAATGCATTTTTTTGGCTTTTAGTTTTAGTCCATGATTTTGCTACCAGTTATGTATTTGGGATTAACCTTTCTGCAGAATGGCTTAATCATTTGGAGATTTAATAACTGCTCCTAGCTTGCATTCATCTGTGAGATCCATTTGGTATTTGGCTTTACTTCAGAAAACTGGATGCCAAACAGAAGAGGTTCCAGCAAGGAACTCTTTGGAACTCCACTGGTGACTGATCTCTTTGTGGAGGTAACTTTCCCTATTTTGACTTCCTGTGTTTTATCTGTGAGCCAGTTGGCAATCCAATGGGTGATACAGAGGTTTATTTCCAGTACATTTAACTCTTCCATTTTGCTTGAGAGGGGGGTTGTATCAAAAGTTGTGGGCAGCTTGAGGTATGTGCTGTGCATCGTTTTACTTTCATGCATCACTGTGGTATCCTCTTTAAAGAATTCCATCAGGGTGAGTAAGCATGACCTGCCTTTGATGAATCCAAACTGAGACAGGTCCAGTGTTTGGAAGTTCCCTATGTCCTTACTGATTAATTCAACGAAAAGTGTTTCCATGGCTTTGTATATGAGGCTGGTCAGACTTATGTCTGCAATTTCCTGGGTTTCTGGAAGGTCCTCCCTTATGCAGAGAAATAACTGTAGCTGTTTCCCATTTGTTTGGTAGAAAACCTGAATGGAGAGTGAGGTTGTACAGTGTATTGGGGGGGGTGGCTAAATCATGTGTTATGCTATTTAAGATGCATCCAGGAGTATAGTCAGATCAAGATGCAGTATTTTTAGCTTTTTATAGCCCTTTTAGGACTTAGTCAAGCAAGTTTCAGGTACATCCTGACTAATTGCTTCATGGTGTTTGTATTGTCAAAGTTCATGAATCGGTGTGCTTGTGCACTAGTGGTAATGTAGGTTTCCCAGTCTATACTTGTTAGTTTAGACCAACTAGGAAAATGGTATTATGTTTAATACTGAGTGATTCTAGTTCTAGTCGATAAGCATTCTGGTTTTCTTTTGCCATAAAGGGAGTTGTGTAATTAATATATGGTACAGGACCTTTCTGATGGTTATTTGGACATAAAGAAGCTCTAGTGCATCCTGCTGCTTTACCAGCCTTGATGTGAGTCTCTTCTGAATGTAGATTGAGACACCTCCATGTTTTCCTCTCCTGCACAGTAGCTGGTTTAATCATATAGTAGACATTATAACCCTTCACAAGTGGAATGCTCTCCACCATTTTACACTATGCCTTATTCGCTACACAGACATCTACATCCTCCATGATGAGTAGGTGCTGTAGAGACTGGACTATCTTGTTTAGGCTCTTAGAATTGCTCAGCATTACTTTCAATATTTTCTTTTGCTAGTTTCAATAGGGTGGTAGGTTTATCAGTTTGGCATTGCCTAAAAAAGGCATTATGGGGAGTGCATAAAGTCTTAGCCAGTAACTTAAACCCCAAGGATCTGGCTTCCGCCTCAACTCAAAGCTAAGAATAAAAAAATGGTCCACTCTGAGTTGGAGATAAACAAAAAGATCCTCTCTGAGTTGAAGACCCAAACAATCTTTTCTTGTTTTGTTATAAATGTATCAAGCAGCTTGCTGAAGCAAAGTACCACACATGAAGTGCTGCAGCAAAGTACCGCGCATGAAGTGCTGAAGCACTTCAGCGCTAAAAACAAATACCATATTAACATTAACTTCTGAATGCTGGTAATGCACTACCATCTGATCTGGATCTGTTGATCACACTACTTCACTTCCAGCCAATCTGGATCTGTTGATCACACAGCCTAACACCTTGTACTGTACCCAGGGAACTTTCCTGCTCCACCCTACCCTGGCTGTATCTTTACTCAGGAGTGGGCAAATAGATAACTATGTTTTAACACAACCAGAATGCAGTTGCCCTTGATTGTGCAACAGTTAATGGTGATTAACCCAAGATACACATGAGCGCACACACACACACACACACACACACACACACACACACACACACACACACACACACACACACACACACACACACACTAAAAGTAATGGCTAGTAGTTTCTCTATGAGTACCCTCTTTATATTATTTTACCTTATCTTACAAGCAGAATACCAGCAAATAGACAGGACATTGGTTCAGCAGTATATGAGATGATACAGTTATGAGGGATTATAAAAAAAAAGAATAATTGACTAATGCTCTCTTGTTCATATAGAGTGATATATCTATTTACTGGTATGAATAATCTAGGTGGTATTATTATTTTAGTCTGTAGCTGCAGTATTCAACAGAATACTAGCCTTAATGTTTTTTGAAGGATTATCCAGTGTTCTACTTGAAATAAAGTGAAAGTAGAGAAAAGAAGCATTTATGTTTGACATAACCTTTTTAAATGAAATACGTCCGACTCTACAGCCATTTAAGGAATAATGCATTTTGTATGTTTATCTATCTGAAGGATTTTATAAGCACTCAATGAAAATCTGTGAATGGCTTAGAATATATGATGACATGCTGGATGGAATAAAAGCTAGGACAAAATGTAAGGCTAATTAGTAATAATATAACAGAGAGAACTGCATAGTAAAGGGGATACTTGCAATTTATTCAAAATATTTCTTTCCCAAGATCTGTAAAATAGATGGGTATGAACACATGAGGAATAACTATATCAGCTTATTTTAAAAATGTTTTGTGAAGGACAAAAAAAAGCATAAACAACATGTCATGTAATGTTTGTACAGAGTAGGCCTGTCAGTATGAAAGTTGTTGTTTTTTTGTACTGCTACCGTTTAGGCAAATGTTTATAAAGTTCAAAGTGAATTACAATTAAGCAAGACTGATTATTCCACAAAGTCATTATTGTATATGCCTTCTTTTGTAGAGTGATATTCAAAGATAAGTTCACAAGGAACTGAACTAAAGGTAGCTTAAGTGGCAATGTATCAAGTGCATGCCAAAGGCTGGCTTTTACCAATGAATGGAAATTTTGTTAAAGATACTATTCATAGGAAAGGTGAAATTAACTATTTATTTTTAGGCAGTATTTATTTGTTTTTCTTATTCCATATATAATGGCATGAATCAGTTGCAAGAATAATTGAAGGTATGATGTACTATACACATTTAAGCACATATGACTTTATACAAGCAAATGGAATGCTTTTTTAACTGAAGTATTATTTTGTTAATTTTTAATCACTGGTGGAGCATGGATTTACTATTAACTCTCATGCCTACAGAGCTTTTTCGATCCTTCTGTTTAACACTATTGTTATACATTGTATCCTGCCATCTTTGAAGAGGTTTCCTTAAATAAGTGCCTTAACTAGTTAATAATAGGCAGTATAAGAAAGGACATGGTGGAAGTAATAAAATGGCACTACTACTGCTAGCCTAAGATTTCCTAAAGAGAAGGCATTACTCACTGCTTGTCATATGCTATTCATTGTTTCATACTTAATTCTTATATTTTCTTAACTGAGATAATCGAGTCATGGCTTAGTGGTAGGTCATACAGTCTAATGTTACCAGGGTCCTGGGTTCGAGACTGACAGTGGGAATTTATTTTGGGTTGGGAGGGTGGCCTAATGGTTAAAGTGTTTGCCTTATAAACACAAGGTACGGGGTATGAGTCTCACAAGGGATAATTGGCTAGGCTTGAAATGGCTCGCAAGGGCAGTTAGCTTAGTACTAACCTATGAACCTATGAACCTATGGTGAAAGACAGAAAGATAGAATATCACTGCCCATGTATAGCATACTGTACTTAAGATAGTGTTAGTATTTGCTGCTAATTATGAAGATAAGTAATATTTCTGTATGTTTATTAATAATCCTTAAACCAAAGGACTTGTGCACTATTGCATGACATAAGTGAAACATTAGATAATGTTGACAAAAATTGTATTTGATGTTTGCACTATAAGTTGCATATCTAAGGGAATATCCAGTGTTATTTATATTATACAAACAAGCAAAATGTTTCATATTTCAGAAAGCATTTCAATAAAAAGGACTTAGAAAGGAATTAAATGTCTTGATTTCATGAGAAATTTCATTCTATAGCTCAGATATGTTAAGTTAAATTTACATAAATGTGACAGCTTGAAGCATCTTGGCCAATGGTTGTAGAACAGAGCAGTTTATAAACAAAATATTGCATTTTACTGAATGGAAAAGAACAAAAGGAAAACAGACTTTCACTGTAATAACAAGTAAAACTGTGACTTTTCTAAACCAATAATTACAAGGATGTAGGTGTCTGAATGCCATATAAACACCTGAATAAGCTATAAGCTCATTTCAATTTCTACAACACAGTTTATTCATAAAATAATGCAGAAATGAGTAAACTTCCCCAGTATACTACTGTAACTTACTCACCCCCCTTTTGTTATATTCCTTCACCCTCAACTACCCTTGTCCTCCTGTAAGACATATTGCTTTCTGAAAAATAGCAGCAATATGGCTGTCTGTATTCATTATCAAGTTTGAAATGCAGCTTCTCCTGTTTTGAAAAGTACTGTAAAGACAATTGTGTATTATTGCCTTTCAAATGTTAGTGTCGATCTGGCTATTACTGTTGTTTATACATTGAAGTCTTTCTCCTGGGCCTCCACTGAAAATGTATCCTTTTCCCAGTTGGACATTCTCTGTAAATAAAAACAATAAATAAATAAATGAGAAGTTTCCATTCACCAACAAACAGATGTCTTTCTCCTATCACACATATACTAAAGTCACCACTGATTTCAAGAGACGCATTCCATCTATTTTTATATTTGGATGTTTCTCCAGAAAACAGTACTTCTCAGTTCTAGGGAAACATCTTGCATTCTTCAATTTTAAAAACAATCTATTAAATAAAACCTTTCTTTGCCACAGAAGGAAATTGCCATTCCTCCATCCTCTCTTCTCTTGCACAGTAGGTGTTAAATTTCCCTCTTACTACATCTCCACCCTGCCATAGCCATAGCTTCTTGTAGCTTTAGGAACACTTTGCAATAGCTTTAGAAGGGAATCAATCCTTTCTGTTCCATCAGCTAATATGGGATCATTCACAAACCATGCCAAATCAAAGCAAGACTTAATAAGGTATATTTTTAGAGTTCAGTTGTGGATTATGTTGCAGATATCAGTAACAGAGTAGGACATGTGGGACAGTACTGCTGTTCTGAATTCTGCATTAATCATTTAACACAAGCCTTACTTAGTAAAGAATGCATCTTTATTACATTGGAGGTTGGCTATGATTTTTGTAAACAACATAATGAAATAATCTGGAAGTCAGCACAGAGGAATAAAGTTATGAGTTGATTTCTGTACCCACTGTATATGATTTGATTCCTTTTACCTACCTCTGTTTACCGGCTGTATGAGATTCAGAACAAGTCACTTATCCAGACAGGGTCAATTGTGTCCCGATGGCTTACCAGATTAAAAGATAGGTAAAGTAAAATATGTATCATCATATTTGTCTAGGTAAACAAGCCTTTCTTCTCATCTATTTTACTAGGCAAGCAATGTTATTGTTTTGATATTTTTAAATTTTAGGAGAAGGTTTCTTCTACTCAGTATCTTATAAAGAAAATGTAAAAAACAGTGTAAATATATGTTATGTACGCCCCCTTCAAAATTTCCAAACTACTTAATGAGACCTCCGATGACTTCTTTGAGTACAGACATTCTTTTTTGCTTTGCCAAGAATATGCCTTGTAAAGCTGGGGGTTTCCACTAACAGTAGGTTGTCATGTCAAGTTGTGGACTGTAAAAACAGTATCCTGAAGCATAAGATGTTGCTGTCATCCTATTTGAAGAAAACACACACAAGAGAGGCTTAACAGTGAAAGCAATGTCACAGTTGTCTGCAAGTGATTACATTAAAGATTAAATATTCAGGTCCGAATAAAAGTAGGAAGTTTCATTCAATCCTCCCACACGATAAATCATCGGCAGGAAAAGAGATACAATATTATTTAGGGATGACACTAGCATTATTCAGGGAATGTATTCAGCACTGACAGTAGATGGATCATCTTAATTGTTAGAACTTGTCATCAGTCATGGATGTTGATTAATATTTATGGACCTTCTGAGCTGGGAGTTTCTGGATAAAGGCTTATTGTGCCTGCTTATTTGAACTGTTTCTTTCTGAAATTGGTACGCCTTGTTTGCTGTAGCATAGACTAAATTCAGACCTGCTGAATCTAGCTTTGGTTGTATAACTTGAGCACTAATCCAGACTATCTTTTTTTGGAGAAGGTTCCCCTGCACCCTAGTGGCAGGAGTGTGCAGTTAGAACTTGAATGATTGAAGACTGCTGGAACAGGGCTCAGTTTTTAGCTTTTTATTGGTTAACTGGTTAATTTGTTTAAATCAGTTTGCTCATTTGCTACTGTTATATAAAAAAAAATACACTTTATGCATTGCCGCTTAGCTAGGGTTAAACTATTCCCGGTGCCATAAAGTCTGCTCTTTAAATTTTGCTTTAAAACTAGTCATTTTTTTTTTAGTTTTAGCACTGAAATCTGTTTCTTTGAGCTCAGCACTTGTTCAGAACTCATTGTAAGTACTAAATAAGCTACAAATTACTACAGCACTCAACTTTCCACACTTGTCTTGAGGAAAACAGTTTTTAGTACTTAATAAATAAGCACCTATCCAGGCATGTCTAAGGGTCAGCTCACAGTGTTTTCTCCTGTCTACCTGATGAATCTGGGCATCTTGGTGCAATGCAGCAATTGCTTCAAGTACACAGATGACCCTTTCCTCCTACCACCCAACACTACAACCTGTGAGAGATGCATTTATATAGCCAAACTGGAAGCAAAGCTCTCTTCACCCATTTCTGGACTAGACAGTCAAGAGGAAAAGGTAAACAATTGCACCACACCACACTCATCACATACTCCGACAAAACCTACACCATTGAAACAGACACAGAGAAACACAAAACACACACCTACATTCACAGATGCTCTCAATAAAAATCTGCTCAAGCAACAGAGACCTCCAAAGCAGAAACGCAAGCAACTTCCACTCCCCAACACAACCCAAATGACACATAGCCCACAAACTCAGTGTGCCACTCAACCACAGCCCATAAGCCATAAAAACGTACCCAACACTCTAGTCATAGGTGACTTTATAGTCAGACACACTGATGTTCCACTCGTCAGGCTAAACAAGGAGAAAGTTACCGTCAGCTGCCTGTCGGGTGCTAGGATCTGCCACATAACGTATGCACTCAGGTCACTCCACAAGTACAAATATGACTCTGTCATTGTCCATGTTGGTGTGAATGACCTGAGATGTACCTCCCTGGACTACATGAAAAGAGACATGGAGGAATTCTTTGATCTTGTAGCCCAGGCAGGTATGACCCTAGCCCTGAGTATCATCCTGCCATCACCCAGAAAGATACCACAGTACAACTACAAAATGATTGACTTCAACAATTGGCTAAGCTTCTAGTGTCATTCTAAGGGATCCAGTATCTGTCTGCCAGGGATGACATGACTGACAGATGACGAAGCTTTGCCAGAGATGGCCTGCACCTGTCACCCTTGGGATTCCGAATACTGGCTAATGCTCTTGCCACCCCTATACTGCCCTTTTTAGGCAAGGTTCAAATGACAAATTCACCACTGTAACAAGTACAAGCAAGCAAAATCTGAGGGTAATGCTATTCAATGCTAGAAGTCCAAAAATCAAAATGCATTCACTCAAGGCACTCCTTAAAATGGAGAACATTGACATCTGTGCAGTGACAGAGACCTGGTTCAAGGCTCCAGAGAACACCCCTTGCATTACCAGGCTATAATTCATACCACACCTTTCGGCCACCTAACCTGGACCGAAACACTAAAGGTGGAGGCGTGTCTATATTCATTAAGGATATCCACACCTCCAGGCTAGTTGCTCAGCATAATGCATCCGAGATTATCCAAGTGCAACTAACTCTGGGCAAGACTGCAACCCAAAGTGTAACTTGCTACAGATCCCCCACCATGCTCCAGGATTCCCACTCCTCATTTCTTGATACACTGGAAAATATTAGGGTACAACCCAACACCCTCATAATGGGTGATTTCAACTACCCCACCATTAACTGGGAAAACTACTGGTGTACCAACTCTTTTGCTCAATATTTTCTGGAATTCATAAACTCCAATGCCTTGGATCAGCTTATCTATACCCCCTCCAGGGGCAGCAATATCCTAGGCCTTGTCATTACCAACACAGGTAACCAGTGTTCCACACCAGAGGCCAATTCATCGTTGGTCAGATCCGACCACAAGCTAATCACCCTAGACATCCACATCCTGCCCCCAACCCCCATTAAGGAAACCACCATAAAAAAATTCTCCAAGGCCAACTTCATGCTTCTTAAGACAGAAGTGGCAAACTTCACGACACCCATGCAGATGGACAATAGATGTACGACTGCTGAATCCTAGACAAATGTACTTTAGAAGCACTTAAATGAGTGCATGGATCATGCTATCCCTAACAGAACCAAGATGCTATTCTCCAAAAAAAGAAAGCCAATCTGGTGGTCCCCTGCCATAGACAAACTCTACAACAGAAGAAAGAAACTGTTGCAAAAAAGAGTAAAATCCCATGATTGAAGGAACTCACTGGACAGCCTCAGTAAGAAGCTGAGATCCCTCATAAAATCCTCGAAATCTAGTTACAAAATCACCACTGATTCTAAAGACAACCACAAAGCATTCTATAGTTATGTCAAGAATCTTAATGGCAACACTCAGATCTGCTCTGAGTTACAGCACAATGACACTAAATATAGAGACCCAACTGATAATGCCAATATCCTGGCAGATAGGATCAGTGCTAACTTTGCCCCCCTCTCACCCCCTAAAGGGCTTATCTCTATACTGGAAGAATGCAAAGTTCCTGTAATCACAGCTGCACAGGTAAAAAACACACACTCAAAAGCCAAGAACACAGCATCCATGGGACCTGACAACATCCCAGGATGCGTTCTACATGAATTACAGAATGAACTGGCACCCCACCTAAGCACCGTGTTCAATCATAGCCTCCCCTCAGGTTGTGTGCCCACTGAATTGTGCACAGTGATGGTTATTCCACTCCACAAAGGGGGAGCCACCACGGACCCCGGGAACTACCGCCCCATTAGCCTAACAAGCCTGGTCTGCAAGGCCATGGAACGTATTATCATGGAATTTATAAACAAAAATATTGGTAATCTCCAAACACTGGACCCCACCCAGTTCGAGTTTGTTAAAGGTAGATCATGTCTCCTAAACCTGATAGACTTGTTTGAAGCAGTCACCAAAGCCGTAGACGAGGGTAAGGTGGTTCACACAGCATATCTAGATCTTGCAAAGGCTTTTGGCACCATCCCCCACTCTAGGAATTATAGATAAACTCATTAAACTAGGTATAAATATCTTGTCACAAGATGGGTTGCCAACTGGCTCACTGAGAGAACCCACACTGTGAAAGTAGCAGACTCCAAATCTGACTTCAGATCAGTGACAATTGGAGTACCACAGGGTTCAGTCCTGTGGGTACTCTCCTATTGGTATCTACTTTTCTGAAGTACAGGCTAACACAGAAGGTCTTTGGCTAATGAAGTTCGCAGATGACTTCAAACTAGGAGCCATAATCAAAACTCCTAATGATGTGGACATCCTACAAAAGGGCCTCACTGAGACAGATGCCTGGTGTTGATGCCATGGCCTCAAGCTCAATGCCAAAAAGTGCATTGTCATCCCCTTTGGTAAAATCTCTGAAACCATGAGCTAACACATAGGTGGTAGTCTCCTTAACACAAAGTATGATAACAGACCTTGGGACACAGGTGGACAGTAGTCTCTACTTTGATAATCACATCACCACAGTAGTCAGGAAATCCTTCTACATGGCACACCTCATCACAAAAGGTTTCTCATCCAGAAAAAAAGAGGTTATTGTTCCCCTCTACCTAGACCCATTATAGAGTACAACACCTCTTTTGGTATGTACCTCACAAGACATCTATAACAACTTGAAAGGCCGCAGAAATACCTCACAAAGAGGATTACCGGCCTCAAACAGATGCCGTATGCAGACCGTCTCAAAAAACTTCAGCTTTACTCCGTCGCATATTGCCTACTCGGAAGCGATCTCTGCCTAACATACAAAGCTATGTCAATACCAGATCTGTTTGACATGCTCCACTTAAAGAAATCCCAATCCCTCCAAGCTACATGCTCTAGAGACCTAAACCTTGTCACCACAATAAACAGAACATGCTGGAGGAATAGATTCCTGTCCTAGAGACTTCCCATACTCTGGAACAAACTACCTATCTGTATTAAACAAAGCTCCTCATTAGCACTCTTCAAGAAAAATCTTGATGACTGGATGGGAAATAGGAAATTCACCCCAGGGATCACCTCTGGGGCTCTTCTCAACAGGGGCACAGGGAAATAATTTTATTGGGTGGCAAAAGCCAGGGTACCTTTTTGGCTAGGCTACTATAGGCCCTACGGCCAATAGCCTAGTACCTACCTATGAACCTATGAACCTAGTAAAGATGACCAAGGATTAAAAAGAAAAATAATGAAGGAATGGGCAGAACACTTCCTACATAATTTTCTATTTATATCAACTACAACTTAATGATAAATTCTAAAATAGATTACTTATAAAGAGAGGATATCACCAAGGCAAAATAAGTGCTTCCAGAAATAGTGGAAACTCCTGCATTGGTAAATGTTTGGAGAAAGAAGCATGGGGAAAAGCTGCAATGTACATTATCAAGAGATATAGCATAGCTGGCAAGTAAAACAGGATAACTTCTTGAAATAGCAGGATCCACTTTAGTGAGTCCAGTAATTTGAAGACTGAATGGCTGATAAAATGGACTTACATATATTAAATCTGAGGTTCTATTTCTTGGAATATTTCCTTTTCTCATGGGTATGGTGATCTCAGAAACAGTACATATACTTTTCCTCAACTTTGGGAGGGTGCAGAGGCTTGTCCCCCTTCAAAAATGAAGTTTAAAGTAGAAGAGCAATGTTCAACATTCACTCTCTTCTTTTCTTGCATTTTCAGTGTCTCTCTTTGTTTTGATTTTTGTTTTTTTTTTATGTGTTGGCACTCATGAGCTACAGAACAGATTTGATACTAATTCAAGAAATTGTCTATGCAATAAGACTGATATTCGGATTTGGTAAAACGTCCTTGTTGGCCACGTACCAATAATTATTGAGCTATTTTATGGAGGGCAGAAAGATGAACAACATTTATAGACGTAGGCATCATGTAATTTGAGGCTTAGGAAGGCTAAGGCAAGGTTTCAGTCATTAGTAGGACATTTGATACAAAAATTATGTGACATGACACTAACTGGGTTGTTATGACAGGCTTGTGACATATCCGAATTTAGAGTAGAGATTGTTGCTATGGACGGATGAAATTAGACAGAAAATAAATCGGTTATCCATATGCTTCATGTATAGTGCCGTACATCCAGTTAGATTACACAGTTTAGTCTGTAGAGCTTTCAGACTAGTTATGACAACATTTAACCTGTCTTCTGCTCAAGGCCTGGCTTTTAACAAGTAATGTGTTTGCATAGTACTTATACATGTTGCTCACTGGGATTAAAGTGATGAGGAGATACATAACTTTCTAGGAACAGATACTTTAAATATCCTTTCATAAAAGTTATATCAGTTTACAGTGTTGCATAATGTTAACGTTTCAGTAGTTCACCAGATAGAACACTAATCATTGGTGTTGGAAGACCGGAAGGCTTTGGGTTCTGTTTTCATTCCAGGTGATTTGATTAAATTCCAGATTACTGATACTACATGGCAGCATTATGGGTTCTGCACTGCTAAGTGTGCCATGCTCCAGCTGACGTTAAACTGATGTCCCCTTTGCTTGTGGTGGGTGCACCTCAGGAGGATGCAAAAGATCCCATCATACCTATTGAAAAGGGTATGATGTTTTTTATTTAAAACAACATAAAAGCATTAGTTATATACTTACAAAATGTACATCTTTACAGATACATATATAGACATTTCTCTTTCTTATTATTTATCATTATTCTTATAACATTCTCATTGTTATTCCTCTATAACTGGCCCCTCTTCATCTTCCACAACCATAGTCTGATTTTTCACAATATGTATGCCAAAATCCTTTGCTATTAAATGAAATTTCATTCTGTCTTTCATTCAAAATGACCCGTATTATATAGTATAAATTCTTATCTACCATTCTCAAATATTCTTTCTATTCTTATAGTATCAATACATAATTATATTCATATCTATATTTATTAATTCATTAATATTTTCAAATAATTTTCTTCACACTATATTTTTTAAAGTTTCACCACACTTTTACATTAAAAAAATCTCTATTGTCTCTTCCTCACCATAAAATAAACACACTCTTTCAACTATCTTCTTATATCTTATTTCTTTTTACTGGTAATGTATTTATTAGGAATCTCCATGGGAAATTAAAACACTTTACTACTTTGGTACAGTACTTTTCCCTACTTTAATCACTTCTGCTGCTTCTTCTTCTAATAAAGTTATTAATTATTTCTTCACATTACTATACCACATCCTTTTATCTCTCTATATATTCAATTTTATTTCAATGTTAGAATTCTTAATTTCTTCATTTACATATTATTTTGCTCTTTTTTCTTTTTCTTATCTTCTCCCAGATTTTTTGTACTTATATTTAAAAATTTTCACTATTAAATTATTGTTCTCTCCCTTTACCCACTTTAATACTCTATACAGCATTAAAGAAGCAAAATAAGCACCTGGATTTAGTAACCCCAATCCCCTTTCATCTTTACATATGAAAGAAAACACAAATTGCTCAATTTCAGCTTCATATTTTACTGGGATCAAGTAAAGATTTGATATATATGATATTTCTGAAATTAATGCCAAATTCACCAGATAAACCTTTTTTTTCTGAGTTCTAATCTAGACGTCCTCCATAAAAGACATATTTATTTAATTTATTTTATCAAATCTCCCCATTACATCATAACTGCATCATTTATTTTCAAATTTTATTCCTAGCAAAGATGTCATTTATTGAAAAATCTACACCCCCAATTTTCACATCTCCCAAACCCTTACTTTTCTTTATTCAGTGTCATTCCCATTCTCTTTAAACACCCATTTAGACAATCCAGCATGTTCCTTATCCATATGTTCTGCTTAGCAACTACAGCTGTATTGTCTGCATATGCCAAAACATCTGGTATTACCTCTTCCCTTTGCATCACATATCTAGTATGTTTCGTTCTGTAGGCTACTTCATTCACTATCGCATTCATCACCACTGCAAACAATATTTGACTTATGGGACATCTTTTTCTTATAACACACTTCATATATATTTTTTTACTAAGCCACACATTAACTCTTATTTTGTTATGCTGACATACAAACTTTCCTAATTATGTTACTTATCCCATAATTTTCTATAGCATCCCAAAAACCCACATGTCCTACTGTATCAAGTGGCTTACAGTTATCACCAACCATAAATTTTACATCCTCTCTCTTTCTTATAAATCTTCTGCAATTTCTCTTACAACCAATAAAAATTCTTCATATCCCCTTACATTAATGCCATATATTATTTATTATATAATATCCTTTGTCACGCTGCCAACCCAACTATCTGGTATTTTGTAAATAATTATATGCCATTTGTGAATATTGATATGATTTATACAGAACTGTATGTTATGTACTGAGCTTCAAGAATGTAACCACAGCATACTCTGCTGGAACATAGAAGATTAACTTGCAAAACTTAAGAATAGTTGAGGTTAAGTTACTTTACAGCTGGGCCATAAACAAGAGGGGATATCTCTCAGTTTCAATGCAGAAGCAGACACAATTTCTAGAGCTAAAAGTTTTTCTATTGTCTTCAAAGAAAAGTAATTGCTAGGTTTTAAATGTAAAATGATTTATTGTACCACCACTGACGATACAAAAACCAAAAAATAGAAGTGCCAGTACCATCCAATGAAGCAGACAACGATTGTTTTAGCGCTTTCAATCACTTTTAATATTTTGTGACCTTCCTCAGAAACAAACTTTGTTGATTGTCACTTCTTTAAATACTCTTACACAGGAAGTTACATCATCATTTGTCATAAACTTTGCTATTAAATACATATAAATTCATATAAATCCCAATAATTATTATAAAAATGAATAATAGATGTGTTATATATAATATATAATAAAACAGTTTGAATTACCTGTTTAATAAAAAACATTTTAAATTTATTGTGTCATTTAATCCTGGGGGCATATCAGCTCCCAGGTAAAGTTGCCAATAAGCCTCTTTGCACTCTAATATATTGTTTAAATCCCCACTAAAACTAATGTTCTCTACTTTGTCTAACACAAAAAATTAGAACTTTTTAAATTCCCTGCAACTGATGGAATGTCTGAATAAAGCATTTGACTTATCGTTTTTCTTAATCGCCAGATTATGCTCGTAAATACGCCTTTTTAAGTGTCTCTTTGTCTTCCCAGTATAATACTGTTTGCATGTTACACAACTTGCTGCATAGACAATATATTCACTATTACAATTGTAATAGTGTTTTGCCCAGAATGTCTCATTACATTGTCCTAAAGTAACGAAAGAAGTATTGCTAATATACGTATCTTTAAATATTGAGGTACAATACCTGGATGAATGTATCAAACGCCAGGTAGTGCCACAAGGGTTACGCACAGCAAAGTTTCCGAACTGTGTAATACCCGGTGACAAACTTTGTTTAGATCTTATTAAATTGTACAATGATACTGGAATAAGAATGATGGCGTTACTAGTAGAACATTATAAAGGTGAACTTGATAAGTTAAAGGAAAGTATTCAAAACTTGGACCTAAAAATAAAAAGTCATGGTTCTTTCAATAATTTTCTGGTTTTATATAATGGAGTTGAAGTGAAGGCTGAAAGGCAAAAAGCAACCATTATATCCAGAAAACAACATAAGTTTAAGAGAGACTTAATGGCCTATAACAACAACAAGGCTTACATAATAAGAGAAGAGGTTGGCAGTGAAAATTTAAATCTAACACATGCCAACAATAATGAAACAAATTGTAATATGACTGAAAATGTTTCCGATCAGATTGTACAAGATGAACATGAACTTACAAATGCAGGTGTGACTTCTGAAAGTAACACCAAAGAAAAACAAACTGTTAAAAATAAAAATAAAGGGGACAATATCAATATTACTACCTACGCTGAAATAGCGGGTACATCAGCAAGTATTTCAGCGGTTCCTTTGCAGGGGAACAACAACTTAAACAAACGGACTACACGGTGGTACAATGCCACCCAAAAAAAGTTCAAGCCGAAAGGCAAGAACAAGAGAAAATGGTAGAGGACACTGATTGTTTTGAAATGAATATTTTAAATGTGTCAGATGTTGAACTAAATGAGGATGCATTAAGTGTGTTAAGAAAAGGTTTCTCCTTTATTCCATCAAACAGATTTAACATCGGAAAGTTATTAATTGACTTTAGGTTATACTTGAGAAAACTGAATTTGAATTATATTTTGCATGATATCACAAAGAATGACAATGACAGAGATTGTAGTAAAAAACCAAGTACATACAACCCTCCATTATTGAATACACTACAGGTTTTTCAGAATTCATGTGAAAAAGAATTTAGAAAAATCAAAGTTAATCAGTATGAAAGAAATTTGTCTGACACAGAAATAAAAGCTTTGAAGTCTCTAAGTGATGACAAAAATGTCAGAGTAATGAGAGCAGATAAAGGTGGGATGATAGTAATTATGAATACAAAAGAATATGAGAAGAACATAGAAATGTCTTTGTCAGACAAAAATACATACAAAATTATTAGTTCAGAAACTGTTAGGTTGAAATACAATGCCATAAACAGTTCTTTGTTTGACATGTTTAGCCAGGGGGAAATAGACATAAATAGTTATGATTATATGGTAGTAGAAGAACCAAGAATGCCAAAACTATTTGGAATTCCAAAAATTCAGGAGAACAACAGCATTATACCATTCAGACCTATTATAGCAGCAAGGAAGGCAAAAACTGAAAATATTTCTGTTTGGTTGGACAAAATATTGAATCCAATAGTACAAAAGTCAAAATATTATTTGAGAGATTCCTGGCATTTGTTAGAAATTCTTAGGAATTATACTCTGGATGGAACACCTGTACTTTTTGGAACTTTGGATGTCAAAAGTCTTTATACATCGATAGACCAACAGACAGGAATAGAATATATGAGAGAATATTTAAATAAAAACACCACGTTAACAAGTATTAAAATTAATACTTGCTGCAGTTTGATGGATTTAATATTGGAAAATAATTTTTTCATCTTTAACAGTAAAATGTACCAACAAATTTCGGGTGTGGCTATGGGTGCCAGGGTAGCTCCCGCTTTTGCAAATATTGTAATGGCAAACTGGGAGCAAAGACACCTAGAAACACATCCAAGTTTTGTGAAGGTAAAGATTTACCACAGGTTTATAGATGATTTGATTTTTTTATGGTCAGGAAATCAGTTGGAATTCCAAGAATTTGTTAATGATTTAAATAATACGACATCTTTTTTACAATTCAAAATTGGTAATTTTGGTGAGACTATAAATTTTCTGGACATTAATATAACTATTGATAATGAGTCTAAGACTTTCACCAGTAAAATTTATAGAAAAGCATGTTTTGCAAATCAGCATTTACATAGTGAAAGCCTACATCCTACACATATGAAAAAAGGTGTCATCAAAGGACAATACATAAGGCTTAGTAGATTGACATCTAGAGAAGATATATTTGTAAGTGAAGGAAACATTTTGAGCAAATTATTTCAAAAAAGAGGTTATGATAAAAAATGGATAAAACAGATAGAGAAAGAAGTATCACTTTTGAGAAAGAATGTAGCCAAACCTATATTGCAGTCTATTGACATTGTGGTAGAAGCAGGGGGGTTATTCGAACCACAAAATATGAGAGAAGATAAAAATGAATATAGAACAAGTTTTCCAATTCCCATTGTTGATGAAATGTGGGAAATAAAGAATACTATTTTAGAAAATTGGAAAATTATATTAGGTAATAAGGACTTGGCAGACATTGTAGGTCCAATTCCTATGTTCACGTATAAAAAGGTCTTAAATATCAAAAGTATGTTAGAACATCAAGAAGGACCAACTAGAAAACTATCAAGAGCTTGTACAATAAAAAAGGGAACCTACAGCTGTAATAATTGTTAAACAGTGTAGGTATATTAGCAACACTTCTTTCGTTACTTTAGGACAATGTAATGAGACATTCTGGGCAAAACACTATTACAATTGTAATAGTGAATATATTGTCTATGCAGCAAGTTGTGTAACATGCAAACAGTATTATATTGGGAAGACAAAGAGACACTTAAAAAGGCGTATTTACGAGCATAATCTGGCGATTAAGAAAAACGATAAGTCAAATGCTTTATTCAGACATTCCATCAGTTGCAGGGAATTCAAAAAGTTCGAATTTTTTGTGTTAGACAAAGTAGAGAACATTAGTTTTAGTGGGGATTTAAACAATACATTAGAGTGCAAAGAGGCTTATTGGCAACTTTACCTGGGAGCTGACATGCCCCCAGGATTAAATGACACAATAAATTTAAAATGTTTTTTATTAAACAGGTAATTCAAACTGTTTTATTATATATTATATATAACACATTTATTATTCATTTTTATAATAATTATTGGGATTTATATGAATTTATATGTATTTAATAGCAAAGTTTATGACAAATGATGATGTAACTTCCTGTGTAAGAGTATTTAAAAAAGTGACAATCAACAAAGTTTGTTTCTGAGGAAGGTCACAAAATATTAAAAGTGATTGAAAGCGCTAAAACAATCATTGTCTGCTTCATTGGATGGTACTGGCACTTCTATTTTTTGGAAAATGATTTATTGTTTTACGACTTCCAGGATCTGGCAAACATCTGAGAGATATGCATATTTAACTCAGAAATGTTAAATTTTGTTAAGTTTCTGTTTAGCCTGGGAACTGAAGTCAGCTGACAAAGAGTGATGTCATCCAAGCTGGTCCATTATTATTATGATATTAATTTGGGAACTCTGTCAGAGAGAGCGAGACTGTGCATTTTGTATTTTGTCTTGGACCTAGCAAGAACATCCACTTATCATCATCATCTGCACTTGCCTTGCTGTTAGTAAGATTTAAGGCATAGTATCTCTTTTAGATATAGATATCAATATAATAAAGATTAGTTTAGATTTTGTTCGGTATTTATTTGAGACTGTCCTGCAATGTTGTTTTAAATATTTCTTGTGATTTTGAACTCTGAAGTTACTGTGTTGATTTGTTGAGCATTGTCTTATTCCTTTATTATTTATTATTAAATATATTTAAATCTAATCGCTGGCCTTCCCATTTTTTGTAGTTTATACAATATTTAAACCTATCATTGTGGCTGATATTTGTGAGACATATTTAAGCTCTCAGTATACTTGCATATGTATTTGGTGACACTGTACAGGCCACTCCTAAATAGCCTTGCAAGTCTTGGTCAGACTACCATTTGGATTTCTAGTAACATTACAGAGTTGAATTGGGCACCCTTTGGTAAGGGTCTTATAGTAGCTGATAAGTAGTGGTTGGTGGCAGTCAAAACTACCTTATAGTCTGGGCAGAAGGGGGCATAGCTAGTAAACCTGTGCCAGCCTTTCCCAGGTGTTTTCTTGTATGTATGTGTGTGTGTGTGTGTGTGTGTGTGTGTGTGTGTGTGTGTGTGTGTGTGTTTGTATATAAATCAAATCTTAAAGTGTGTGTGTGTGTCAGCTACTTGAGCAGGGACACAAAACATTGGTTGGATGGACTGGGTGCTGGAGGTTTTGGCTGGGCTGCTCAGCTGAGATCTCAACCATATGACTGTGCCAGTGAGGAGTCTTATTGCAGATCCGGAGAAAGAGGGAGAAACCAGCCCCAAACTGACTGTGGTCTCTGTGTGCTCTTAAGGGAAATTGCAGTTTACTGTGTGTGTGTGTGTGTGTGTGTGTGTGTGTGTGTGTGTGTGTGTGTGTGTGTGTGTGTGTGTGTGTGTGTGTGTGTGTGTGTACTTGTTATCCTCCCAAGTGTACGTCCCCCACTGGTTCTAGTGGTGAGGATTGAGAGTACTTGATTACTGGTCAGTGCTGGAGCATCACATCCTACATCCTCCCTTCCATTCTTATATGTATAATTCCCATTAAAAAATTATAATCTGTGTTATACAGGGTCATAGGTTTCTATTTTTTATATCATTCTTCTAATCTTTTTGCTGTCTTTCTTACGTAAGGTGCTACTTCCTCCTTTTTTCCCTGTAAAAATATATTTATTTGAATAGCATCCTTTTGATTTTTTCTTGATTCGTTCCATATAACTTTTTTCTTTTTCTAGAAATTTTTCTTTCTTACTTATTACATCTTTAAAGGCTTGATCACTGATACCTATATATTTGCAACAAACTTATATTCTTTTTATCATTTGCCATTCCAAAAACACTTTTCTTTTAAACTTATCCACCAATTTGTCTAATCTTTGCAAAACTGTCTCATATCCATATGATTTAACCATAACTGAGTAATTGCTTTTCTTACATAAGCATTTGTTTCTGTTTCATTTATTCTTTTGATGCCTCTACATATTTTACATATCTTTCTTTTTCTTAAATCTCTATCCAGATTGCTACATGATCTGAAAAACCTGTTATTCTTATTTCTTTATGTAACACTTTTAAAACTGTCCAATATTATAGAATAATCAATTTCTGTTTTCAAACTACCCCTTTTGTATGTCCAGTGTCTGTTGTTTCATAAAAATATCTTTCCACTTTTAAATATTTCTGACTTGACCTTGACATCTGCCCCTTCTTTTCTCCTATGCCTTAAATAACAGTTAAAATCCCCCACTAATATTTTTTGCATAGTGATGCTAACATAATAAAGAATTTTTCTAAAAATAATCTCCCTTTGCTTCTGTAGAACATATGCATACAGTGCCACAATTTTGTATACTCGATACTTCCATTTTGAATCCAACATCAACATTCTTCACAATATTATTAATGTATAATACATTTCTATAATTTCTTTACTTAAAATTGCTATACCTGAACATTTTTTCCTCCTATATTCCATTTAACTTTACCTTCCCACAGTTCATTTACTTGTGCTCTCTGTCCTTCCATTAAAATTATTATGTATTTTAATATTATGATATCCGTATCCGGCAAGCTACACCATTCTAGCACCCCTAATCTTCTTTTTACATTCTTTATACTATTCAAATTTATATTCAAGATTCTAATTTTGTGGAGAATATTTTGTTATTCTTAAACTTTCCTTTTCTTATTTTCTCCTATATCTCTATTTTTAAATTTATGTTCTTTTGCTTTTGATTCTTACCCACTTATCTTCTCCCTCTTCACTCAATTTACTTATTTCTTCTACTTTTTCCTTTTTCTTTTCTTGTGTATTACTTTACCTCCATCACTATGTCATCCTCTTTTTTTATTTTCTTTTTGTTTCCCTTCTATGTTATCTACTAAAGCACTCTCTTTTACACCATCCAAGGAGTGTTTGGCCTTGGGCTAGCAATCTGAGCCCGTAAAACCTGTAACTGCTACAGAAACCAGCAGTGTTGAAAAGTGATCATTGACTGATGTACCACGTGGTGCATAAATGGGAAAAAGACAGAGAGAGATTCTCTTTTACTTCATCTTCCTTCCCTTCCTGTGTGTCTTTCCCTTTTTCATCACAAGCCATCTGTATTTTTTCACATTTTATACATTTTTGCTCACATTTTTTTGCTTCATGAACAGTTTACCACAAATAAAACATTTTGTTTTCTCACAGTTACTGACTAAACGGTAATTATTACCATGAAATAAAAATGTCTTTGGTTGTCACCCGTATTTTACAAACTCCCTATTTCCCTCCATACTGATTATGCTAAGCTTATATAATAGCTTTTCATTTTGCATATGCAAAATAACTTCACATTCCCATCCCCCAGTCTATAAACCTCTGTTGTCATAAATCTAAGTAATGTCCATTACATCTCTACACATAGTTTTTAAATAGTTTCTTAGAATGCCTTTATCTACCTCTGTACAAAATTGCATATACATTCTCCTCTTTGTCTCTCTTTTGAATGCCTGTATGACATATGACTTCAAAGGATTAGCATTTCTTTTTTTTTTTTCATGATGTTCTAAAAATTCCTCCATATACTGTGCTTCTTCAAAAAAATATCACAAATGGAATCTTTATTAGTGTAAATAAATACTCTTAGCTCTCTGGGTTCAATAACCAGTGGTGAGGTAACATTATTCCATATTTCATACCTCTGCAGTTCTTTTTCCATCTTGCTGTTTACTCTTACACGATCCTTCCTTTTCACTTCCATTTTCTTTTCATCTTTATTTTCTCCCTCTCTTGGAGTTTGCTCATAGTATTATTTTTTTTCTATTTTCTCCTTATTACTTGTACTTCCTCTTCTTGTATTCTTTCCATTATTTTGCCACATAAGACTGCTTTTCAATTTCTGGTTTGTTTTGTTCAATTAAGTCATTTAGAATCGCATTCCGCAATCCTCCTTACTGGAGGGTTGTAACAATACATTACAGCTGCAATTCTCCTTCACCTTTGAACAATTTTGCTGAAATAACATCTCTGTATTCTGTGCAGATTCACACTCATCCTCTTGTATTCTTTCCTGTATTGCCATACCCTCCTTTTTCTTCCACTCCTCTATTTTTTCATCATCCTTCTCCATAAATACATTTTTTGTGAAGACTTGATTGTCCTCACCATCACGTCACACTCCTGCCTGCTTCCACTATTGCTCGCACTGTCCTCCTCCATACTGCTCCTTCCTTCTCTGAGCTGCCTTCACACCCGGACTGGAGGTAGGAAGTGTAGCTGCAAATGGAGTTCCTATATACCAAAGAGTAGGGGAAGCTCTCTGATGCCCTGTCAAAATTTTGCCTAGTAGTATAAATATTACCTTAGGCCTCCACTAAAAAGAGGATACTAGCATAGTGGGACTTGCCTGTTCAACAAAGGATACACAGATAGATAGAAAGAGAGATACATAGACAGACAGACAGACAGATAAATAAATCTTACCTCTTATGTAAGTACAACAAAATCTACATAAAATAATTCTGAATCACCAAGGAGGCAATCTTTCATATTTAATTTTTAATTACTCCTTTGTTTAGCTTTTATTTTTAAGATGTGTGCAAAATTATGCAAGTCTTGAGTGGTTCTAAGATATCAATGTCTCTCTGAAATCTGAACAGTACTAAATGTGAAGTGATTGCCTTTAAAAAAATTGTAAAACTGGATAATTAAAACAGATAGTGTGCACAACTGATCTTTTGTCTGTTAGCAAGGTTCATAGGTGATAACCAGGCTAATGACCACAGGAAGCTTTTTTAAGCCAAGTCATCCTTCCCAAATGCATCTGATATGTTTTGATACCCTTGAGCTATTTTTAGGGGTATATCTAGGCTTGGACATGAGAGGACAAACATTTACAATCTGCCCCTCTCTCTACTAGAGACCGGGTGCCAGACTAGGGAAAGTTTCCTTTTCCCCATCCACTGGTCCAAGTTACATTTCAAATGGGTTAGGGATGAACTCTACTTCACATGGATGGGAAGCCTGATCAAGAGAATGGGTACACTCTGAGAGTCATATTTGTCCCTCCAATATGTCCTATTTATATTGTAGATGAGGTGCAGGTACCATTTCTATCAAAGTTGCACACACAAAAACAAGTAATTTCTTCTCCTTTAACTCTTGGCCATGAGGCTGTACCAGAACTATGTTGAACCATTTGTTCCTCCTACCAGAGCCAGACCATTTATTTTCTGGTCAGGGTGAAAACCCTATAGCTTATTTATACCCTAACTGTGACAAGACAATATGGGACCATTCATTCTACAATGGAAGCAAGAGTTAGCTGCTGGGAGGCCATAATGGGCATGCTGGTTACCGTCTCAGCAAGCCCCATGGAAATAGTGACTGGTAGACTCAGTTAAAACCACATCTCAAGGGACTCCCTGTGTATGAGTGCACATTTTTCCACTCTCGCACATTCCCTTGCATTTCATGGCATACATCCTCACTGAACGCCTGCCGCCACAGAAATACTTTATCCCTCTCACTGTGGTTAGTGGTGTAGTGGGCACTCTATATCTTTCCCCCTAAGATGGCCAAGCCAGCATTTGTTGCTCAGTCCTATGCCCTCCTGCCATGGTCCTTTCAATGACAGGATTGATAGTCAATCCTGGGTTGTCAGGCTTTTATCACATAACCCATATGGGCTTAGCAAGGACTTTTAAGGTAAGTAATGAAATAATCATGTGCCTTTTGACATTAACCATCTTTCAATTGTATAACTTGCCTAGTCTTTGCACTGATGGTCAGGAATAACATTTAGCTAGGCTGAAAAAGAATATCAAGAAAATAAATACAATAAAAAACAAATTAGGAAACCAAGAATGTAACAGGAAATTTGTAAATATAGTCTGAACAACTGTAAAAAAGATTTGCGTGATGCATGGGACGTAGAGGAGATGTTTTTATCAGGGAAATTCAGTGTAGAAAAAGATGTGAGAAATGCAGGAGAATGGATAGCTTCCATGTAGAATATGGGAGCTACATGTATAGATAGGTTGATAGAGATATAGATAGATAAATAGATAGATGGCTAGATATATACATAGATAGATGCATACATATATGATAGAAAGATAGATAAAAAAGTTGGGCCTACTTTATTTACACGAAAGCGTAAAACCGCAAATACATATGGAATGAACCATATGCATCGAAAGTGCAAGCCGTCAAAAACTGTAAACTGAAATCTCCATAGGTGGAGATTTCCATTTACTTCAATGTAGTGCGATCTCAGAGTTGGTATATTTAAATAGCGGGGGGTGTGGGGGTTGCAGGGGGGCTTGCCCCCCTGCCTACATCTGTTTTTTCTGTGTATTTTTTTTCTTTATTAACTTTTGAATGTTTAAGCGTTCGATGCATATGTGTCGATCTTTATGCATTTAGACTTTTGAATGTTCGAGTTAATAAAGTAGACCCAAAAAAGTTAGATGGTTAGATGGAAAGATAGATAGATAGATAGATAGATAGATAGATAGATAGATAGATAGATAGATAGATAGATAGATGGATGTAGCAACATCCTCTACAGTGTTACAGTTAGCTACCCAGACTACTTTTAACACAACAGAAAACTGGCTTACCAATCGTCACCTGATACTGAATCCTAAAAAGACTAAAATGCTATTATTCCCACTGCCACAAAGGTCTAGCACCATTAAATTTACAATTAAAGCAAAGGATGGCACAATAATCTCACCTGACCACTCTACTAAACTACTAGGTCTCACTATTGATAACAACTTAAAATTCGACCTACATGTTAACCAATTGATCAAAACCATCAATAAAAAACTAGGTTCATTGTACAGAATAAAAAGCTTCCTGACTCCCCCAGCCAAGATTGCCATTGCTCAATCTCACCTTCTCTTTACTCTCTTGTATGCATCCCCTGTTCTCCGTAATACTAGCAAGACTGTCCTGAACAAAGTCACTATCTGTTATAATCACATCACCAGGTTTGCCACTGGGCTGCCTTTCAGGACACATCATTGCATCAATCTAATTCAGCTTGGATGGCTTGAACTACCTAGTCTAATCTTATATAAACAACTGGTTATGGCCCACAAAATTATATACAACCCAGAAAACACCCCTGCACTCAAAAATCTGGTCACCCTGTATAACAACCCTAGACCATTTCGTTCTTCCAACAGACTCCTTATCCAGACACGTAAAACTAATAACCTAGCCGGTGACTCTCTCTTTACAAACTCTGTAGGCAGATCATGGAACTTTCTACCTCCTGAGATTACCTCACTCTCTTCCCTATGTCAGTTCAAAACTAAGCTCAAACAATACATGGAATCAAAATGGACATGCTATTGTATCAAGCCTGGCTAATCTTTTCTCCAGATTGTGTACAGCTGCTATGTAACCTATCTTGTACTGCAGCTTTCAGATGTATCTACTCTGAACAACTATTCCTAAGAAACTATTAAAAATGGTCATTCATCGATTTAATGTAAAAAAAAAAATTCTATATGTAATTTCTGTATGGTTTGTCTCTATGTTCTCTGTAAATATTCTATTATGCTATCTGTGACATGTGATATGTAATGATATTTTTGTTACTGTTTGGAGCTTTTCTCCCCGGGCCTATGCTGAAAATGGACATATATCCAGTCGGACTATCCCAGTTAACAAATGTAAAATAAAAATAAAAAATAAAATAGATAGATAGATAGATAGATAGATAGATAGATAGATAGATAGATAAATAGATAGATTATAGATAGATAGCAGTAAAAAGGTTTGTCAGGTGAGAGATGATAGAGTGGTACTGTATGGCTGATATTAGAATGTTATGGAGGCACATGCAGAAGATTTAATAACAAGAGGATGATGTGGGCAGACATGGTCAGAAAAATACAGAGAAAGGCAAAGAGAGAAAATGGGAGAGGTGACCATGAAAGACAGGACAATGAGAAGGATGCCAGCGTGAAATAACAGACACAATGATAGTAACAGTGCCTAAGCACTGGCTTCATCCCGACAGAATGGGAAATAGCTACTGTCATCCCTTTACACAAAGGGGGTGCATCCACAGACTCTTGGAACTATAGACCCATTAGCTTGACCAGCCTTATCTCCAAGACAATGGAATAAATCATCATTGATCTTATTAACAAAGATATAGGAATTCTCCAAGCACTCAACTCCACCCAGTTTGGTTTTGTCAATGGGAGATCATGCCTTTTAAACATGGTGGACTTCTTTGAGACAGTCACAAAAGCCCTAGATGAGGGCAAGTCTGTACATACGGCCTACGTAGACTTAGCCAAGACCATTGACACAATCCTTCACTCATGCATCATTGATAAACTCACCCAGCTTGGTATCAACCTATATATTGTCAGGTGGGTTATGAACTGGCTTTTTGATAGAACTCATACAGTCAAAATAGGGCTGCCCACCTCCTCCAGTGATCAGTTCTGTGACCCCTACTGTTTGGAATCTACTTCTCTGAAGTACAGACTGAAACTAAATGACTCTGGCTGACAATGTTCGCTAATGACTGCAAACTGGGAGTGATCATTGAAACCCCTAGTGATGTCAACATCCTGCAAGAAGGTCTGGTGCCAAAGCTATGGTCTTAAACTTAATGCAAAAAATGCATTATCATCCCCTTTGGCAAGGGTGATGTTCCTGCAAACTACCATGTCAATAGCAATACCCTAAACACACAGTCAGTGGTGAGAGATCTGGGCACACAGGTTAACAGCAACCTTAACTTCAATCAGCATGTCTCCACAGTGGTAAGAAGAGCATTTTATAGTGCTCATCTCATACATAAGGGCATTGCCTCCAGAAAAAAAAGGTTATAACCCCCCTGCACTCTTAGTACAATGCTGCCTTTGGTATGCTCCTTTCTAAACACCTGCAGCAATTGGAGAAGTCACAAAGGTTCCTTACGTAGAAAATTTAGGGTCTCCAAGATGTGTCTTATGTGGACAGACTGAAATCATTGTCATTTTACTCTGTGTGGTACAGACTGCTCAGAGGCAACCACTCCTTGCATATAGAGCAATCTCTGACCCATCCTTAATGGAAGTGCTCACATTTGCAAGTAAAATGGCACATGGGTGATTTCCTCAAAGGACCTTAACTTGGTATGTGACATCCACAGAACTTACTGGAGAGACAGATTTGTCTCACAGAGGTTGCTCCACCTTTGGAACAAGCTTCCTGTTTATGTTAAACAAAGCCCTTCATTGGCCCTATTTAAGCATAATATGAACAACTGGATGGGTAACCTAAATTCACCCTGGGGGTTCCACCTGTGTCCCTCTTGGATAGAGGCAATAGGTGCTGATTTTAGTGTCTGCTTGAACCATATACCCTTGGGAACAAGGGTTGAACTTGACTACACTTCTAAGGGCCAAGGGGTAATTTGTCTAGTAACCTCCTATGATCCTATGATCCTATGAAAAAGGAGTTAGAGACAGAGATGTTGATATAAGAGCCAAGACTGTGAATTTTCTTCACACTACATTTTCTAGGGTTTCACCACACTTTTACAATTCCAAAAAAAAACTCTCTGTTGTCTCTTCATAGCCACAAAATAAAACACACTCTTTCAACTTTCTTCTTATATCTTATTTCTCTTTACTGGTAACTTATTTATTAACAATCTCCATAGGAAATCAGGATACTCTGTTACCGTGGTACAGTACTTTTCCCTGCTTTAATCGCTTCTAGTAAATTTTCCCTAGTATTTACATAATAATATAATTTATTCACATTATTATACCACATCCTTCTATCTCTCTATATATTCAATTTTATTTCGATGTTAGAATTCTTAATTTCTTCATTTACATATTCTTTTGCTCTTTTTTTTCTTATCATCTCCCAAATTTTTTGTACTTATATTTAAAAAGTTTCACTATTAAATTCTCATCCTTTTCCTTTACCCACTTTAATACTCTAGACAGCATTAAATAAACAAAATAAGCACCTGGATTTAGTAACCCCAATCCCCTTTCATCTTTACATATGAAAGAAAACACAAATTGCTCAATTTCAGCTTCATATTTTACTGGGAACATGTAAAGAGTTATTTCTGAAATTAATACTAAATTCACCAGATAAACTGTTTTTCTGAGTTCGAATCTATACATCCTCCATAAAAGGAGGACCATCAGACCGATAATAGAGTAATAGAGTACAATGCTCCCTTTGGTATGTTTCTTCCCAAACACCTTCAACAACTGGACATACTACAAAAGGTTCCTTACATTAAAAATTCAGGGTCTTCAAAATCATTCTTATGCGGACAGAGTGAAATCATTGTCACTTTACTCTGTGTTGTACAGACTGCTCAGAGGCAACCTGTGCCTTGCATATAGAACAATCTCTGACCCAGCCTTAATGGAAATGCTCACATTTGCAAGTCAAACGGCACAAGGGTGATTTCCTCATAGGACTTTAACCTGGTATGTGACATCAACAGAACTTGCTGGAGAGACAGATTTGTCTCACAGAGGTTGCCCCACCTTTGGAACAAGCTTCCTATTTATGTTAAACAAAGCCCTTCATTTGGCCTTATTTAAGTGTAATTTGGATGATTGGATGGGTAACCAAAACTCATCCTGGGGGCTCCACCTGTGTCCTTCTTGGACAGGGGCGATAAGTGCTGATTTTAGTGTCTGCACGAACTAGATACCCTTTGGAACATGGGTTGAACTTGGCTATGCTTGTAAGGGTGCAGGGGCCATTTGCTTAGAAACACAGCCCATAAGGCATAACAACGTACCCAAACACCCTAGTCATAGGTGACTCTATATACAGGCACACTGATGTTCCACTCACCAGGCTAAACAAGGAGAAAGTTACTGTCAGCTGCCTGTCAGGTGCCAGGATCTGCCACATAATGCACGCATTCGGGTCACTTCACAAAAAGTACAAATATGACTCTGCCATTGTCCATGTTGGTGTGAATGACCTGAGCTGTACCTCCCTGGACTACATGAAAAGAGACATGGAGGAGCTTTCCGATCTTGTACCAAGGCAAGTATGACCCTAGCCCTGAGTAGCATCCTGCCATCACCCATAATGATACCACAGTACAAGGACAAAATGATTGACTTCAACAATTGGCTAAGCTTCTGGTGTAATTCTAAGGGGATCCAGTATCTGTCTGCCTGGGATGACATGATTGACAGACCACAATGCTTTGCCAGAGATGGCCTGCACCTGTCACCCTTGGGATTCCAGATACTGACTAAGGCTCTTGCCACCCCTATCCTGCCTTTTTTAGGCAAGGTTCAAATGACAAATTCACCACTGTAACAGGTACAAGCAAGCAAAATCTGAGGGTAATGCTACTCAATGCTAGAAGTCTAAACCTCAAAATGCATTCACTCAAGGCACTCCTTAAAATGGAGAACATCAACATCTGTGCAGTGACAGAGACCTGGTTCAAGGCTCCAGAGAGCACCCCTGCATCACCAGGTTATAATTCATACCACACTTTTTGGCCACCTAACCTGGACCGAAACACTAAAGGTGGAGGCATGTCCATGTTCATTAAGGATATCGACACCTCCAGGCTAGTTGCTCATAATAATGCATCTGAGATTATACAAGTGCAACTAACTCTGGGCAAGATCGCAATTCAAATTGTAGCTTGCTACAGATCCCCCACCCTACCTCAGAATTCCCACTCCTCATTTTTTGATACACTGGAAAATATTAGGGTACAACCCAACACCCTAATAATGGGCAATTTCAACTACGCCAACATTAACTGGGAAAACTACTCATGTACCAACTCTTTTGCTCAACGTTTTCTGGACTTCATAAATTCCAACACCTTGGATTAACTTATCCAGACTCCCACCAGGGGCAGAAATATCCTAGACCTGGTCATTACCAATATGGGTGACCAGTGTTCCACACCAGAGGTCAAGTCCTCATTGGTCAGATTCGACCACAAGCTAATCAGCCTAGACATCCACATCCAGCTCCCAACCCCCATTAGGGAAACCACCGTAAAAAATTTCTCCAACGCCAACTTCACGCTTTTAAAGACAGAAGTGGCAAACTTCACAACACCCATGCAGACAGACAATAGAGGTATGACTGCTGAATCCTAAACAAATGCACTTTATAAGCACTTACACGAGTCCATGGATCATGCTATACTTAACAGAACCAAGATGCTATCCTCCAAAAAAAGGAAGCCAGTTTAGTAGTCCCCTGCCATAAACAAACTCTACAACAGAAGAAAGAAACATTTGCAAAAAAGAGTAAAATCCCATGACTGGAAGAACTCCCTGGTCAGCCTCAGTAAGAAGCTGAGATCCCTTATAAAATCCTCCAAAGCTAGTTATGAAAACAAAATTGCCACTGATTCTAAAGACTCAACAAAGCATTCTACAGCTATGTCAATAATCTCAATGGCAACACTCAGATCTGCTCTGAGTTACAGCAGAATGGCACTAAATATACAGAACCAACTGATATTGCCAACATCCTGGCAGATAGGTTCAGTGCTGACTTTACCCCCCCCATCACCCCCTATGGGACCCATCTCTATACCAGAAGAATGCAAAGTTCCTGTAATCACGGCTGCACAGGTAAAAAACACACTCTCCAAAGCCAAGAACACAGCATCCATGGGACCTGACAACATCCCAGGATGCGTTCTACATGAACTACATAATGAACTGGCACTCCACCTAAGCACCATGTTCAATCATAGCCTCACCTCAGGCTTTGTGCCCACTGAATGGCACATGGTGACAGTTATCCCCCTCCACAAAGGGGGAGCCACCACGGACCTTAGGAACTACCGCCCCATTAGCCTAACAAGCCTGGTCTGCAAGGCCATGGAACATATCATTATGGTACTTATAAACAAAGACATTAGTAATCTCCAAACTCTGGACCCCACCCAGTTTGGGTTTATAAAAGGGAGATCATGTCTCCTAAACCTGATTGACTTCTTTGAAGCAGTCACCAAAGCCGTAGACAAGGGTAACGTGGCTCACACAGCCTATCTAGATCTCGCCAAGGCTTTTGACACCATCCCCCACTCTGGAATTATAGATAAACTCACTAAAATAGGTATAAATCCCTATGTCACAATATGGGTTGCCAACTGTCTCACTGACAGAACCCACACTGTGAAAGTAGCAGACTCCAAATCCAACTTCAGACCAGTGACAAGTGGAGTACCACAGGGTTTAGTCCTGGGTCCTCTCCTGTTTTTTATCTACATTTCTGAAGTCAGGCTAACACAGAAGGTCTTTGGCTAACAAAGTTCGCAGATGACTGCAAACTAGGAGCCATAATTGAAACTCTTAACGATGTGGACATCCTACAAAAGGGCCTCACTGAGACAGATGCCTGGTGTCGAAGCCATGGCTTCAAGCTCAATGCCAAAAAGTGCACTGTCATCCCCTTTGGTAAAAACACTGTACCCATGAGCTACCACATAGGTGGTAGTCTACTTAACACCGAAAGTGTGATAAGAGACCTTGGGACACAGGTGGACAGTAGTCTCTCCTTTGATAATCACATCACCACAGTAGTCAGGAAATCCTTCTACATGGCATACCACATCACAAAAGGTTTCTCATCCAGGAAAAAAGAGGCCATTGTTCCCCTCTACTTGTCACTCATTAGACCCATTATAGAGTACGATGTCCCTTTTGGTATGTACCTCACAAGACATCTACAACAACTGGAAAGGCTGTAGAAATACCTCACAAAGAGGATTACCAGCCTCAAACTGATGTCCTACGCAGACCGTCTCAAAAAACTCCAGCTTTACTCCATTGCATATCGCCTACTCAGAGGCGATCTCTACCTAACATACAAAGCTATGTCACACCCAGATCTGTTGGATATGCTCCACTTAAAGAAATCCCAATCCCTCTGAGCTGCAAGCTCTAGGGACCTAATCCTTGTCACCACAATAAACAGAACATGCTGGAGGGATAGATTCCTGTCCCAGAGACTTCCCGTACTCTGGAACAAACTACCTATCTATATCAAATAAAGCTCCTCTTTAGCACTCTTCAAGAAAAATTTTGATGATTGGATGGGAAATAGGAAATTCACCCTGGGAATCAACTCTGTGGCTCTGCTCGACAGGGGCACAGGAAAATAATTTTCTTGGGTGGTGAAAGCCAGGGTACCTTTTGGCTAGGCTTGTATAGGCCCTAGGGCTGATAGCCGAGTATCTACCTATGATCCTATGAACCTATGAACCTCCTATAATCCTATGATCCTATGAAAAGGAGTTAGAGACAGAGATGGTGATGTAAAAGCCAAAGCTACAAGGCGAGCAAAACAGAAGTGGGCTGGAAAGGACACAAGCCGGATGAGAAATGGCAAGGGCAAATAAGACAGAGCAGTTCAGTGATCTTTTAGAAGTAGCAATGGGATTGAGACACTATTAGAGTTAGCAAGGTGACTGATGAAGAAGCAAACAACACACATAATTAAAAGGAATCAAATGGAGGAGGAAGGTCACAGATATTAGTAGAGTGACATGAGGCAGGAAGGGAAGGAGAATATAATCAGTGCTTTGATGGAAAATCTTTTCAGGATTGGACACTCTTTCAAAAATGGAATGAAGAGTCCAGACCTGTGAGAAAAGAGTGATCACATGTCAGTGAAACCAGTCTTGGGATGAAATGCTTAAAATAATCAGGTAACTAGAAGTAGCAGAGGGATGCCACTACATAGATTTGGAAGAAGAAATAGCACTCTCAGAAACATTACATGCATATGCAGACAACATGCAGATGAAAGCACAGTGGAGTGTAATAGCTGGCTGCGGCAGTGAATGAGGGAGAAAAGCTTGTAACTGATAGTACAGTAGCAAAGACCTAGCAAAATATCATCTCTATGTAAGGACAAACCCCACCTTGGGCAGGAGGGGACGGACAAAGCCTGACAAAATGGAGGAACAAAGGCCCAAAAATAGCCACAGATTTTATATATTGCCCTTATAAACTTAGTAAGGTAAGGTAAGGGTGATAAAGTATAATGAGGGAAATGTACTCAGAAGCGAGGAGAGTATGTTGAGCAGATGGAAAGAGTACTTTGAGGGTCTGATGAATGAAGAGAATGAGAGGGAGACAAGGTTGGATGATGTGTGGATAGTGAATCATGAAGTACAATGGATTAGCAAGGAGGAAGTAAGGATAACTATGAAGAGGATGAAGAATGGGAAGGCTGTTGGTCCAAATGACATACCTATGGAACCATGGAGGTGTTTAGGTGAAATGGCAGTGGAGTTTTTAACTAGATTGTTTAATGAAATTTTGGAAAGTGAGGATGCCTGAGGAATGAAGAAAAAGTGTTTTGGTACCGATTTTTAAGAATAAGGGTGATGTGCAGAGCTGTAGTAACTACAGAGGGATTAAAGCATGAAGTTATGGGAAAGAGTAGTGAAAGCTAGGTTAAGAAGGGAGGTGATAATTAGTGATCAGCAGTATGGTTTCATGCCAGGAAAGAGCACTACAGATGCAATGTTTGCTCTTAGAGTGTTGATGGAGAAGTACAGAGAAGGTCATAAGGAGTTGCATTGTGTCTTTGTGGACTTAGAGAAAGCATATGACAGGGTGCCTAGAGAGGAGTTGTGGTATTGTATGAGGAAGTCAGGAGTGTCAGAGAAGTATGTAAGAGTGGTACAGGATATGTATGAGGGTAGTGTGACAGCGGTGAGGTCTGGGGTGGGAGTGACGGATGCATTTAAGGTGGAGGTGGGATTACATCAAGGATCAGCTCTGAGCCCTTTCTTATTTGCAATGGCGATGGACAGGTTGACAGACGAGAACAGACAGGAGTCCCCGGGGACTATGATGTTTGCAGATAACATTGTGATCTGTAGTGAGAGTAGGGAACAGGTGGAGGAGACCTTGGAGAGGTAGAGATATGCTCTAGAGAGAAGAGGAATGAAGGTCAGCAGGACTAAGACAGAATATATGTGTGTGAATGAAAGGGAGGATAGAGGAATGATGAGGATGCAAGGAGTACAGGTGGTGAAGGTGGATGAATTTAAATACTTGGGATCAACAGTTCAGAGTAATGGTGAGTGTGGAAGAGAGGTGAAGAAGAGAGTACAGGCAGGATGGAGTGGTGGAGAAGAGTGTCAGGAGTGATTTGTGACAGACAAGTACCAGTAAGAGTGAAAGGGAAGGTCCTCAAGAGGGTAGTGAGACCAGCTATGTTATATGGGTTGGAGACAGTGGCATTGACAAAAAGGCAGGAGTCAGAGCTTGACTTGGTAGAGTTGAAGATGTTAAGATTTGCACTGGGTGTGACGAGGATGGACAGGATTAGGAATAAGTATAGTAGAGGGTCAGCCCAGGTTGGGAGGTTTGGAAACAAAGCCAGAGAGGCAAAATTACGTTGGTTTGGACATGTGCTGAGGAGGGATGCAGAGTATATTGGGAAAACGATGCTAAGGATGAAGCTGACAGGTAACAGGAAAAGAGGAAGGCCTAAGATAAGGTTTATGGATGTGGTGAGAGAGGACATGCAGGTGGTTGGTGTGACAGAGAAAGATGCAGAGGACAGGAAGAAATGGAAATATTGTGTTAACATACATTTTTAAATAATTTGAAGTCTGAAACTCAAATGCATATTATTATTAGGTGATTTCAATCCTCAGATCACACGAATGATTTGCCAGAAAGCCACACATTTTATGAGGCAAAAATCTGGACATTCTATGAAAATCTGGACAGTTGAAAGGTACAAAAGGTACACTTTATTGATTGTACCTTCTGTGCTTCTATAAAATTTGCATGTTTGAGTGGGATAACAGTGTCATGTACAGTAACACCTAGAAAGAATGGTTCATAAAACTGTACCTTGTAAAGCAGCAATATAGCTTAAATACCTGCTGTGCCAACAAGTTTAGAGCAGCTAGTTTGGTGTCAATTGGAAATACCTACAGATTTAGTTGAATTCAATATTGTGTAAACATTAAACTTAGTAGAAATTTGTACTGTTTAGCACTCTGGAACAAGCTACCCATCCATGTCAAGCAAAGTTCTTCATTAGCACTCTTCAAGAAAAATCTTGATGAGTGGATGGGAAATAGGAAATACACCCCGGGGATCACTTCTGTGTCTTTGCTGGACAGTGGCACAGGAAAATAACTTTCTTGGGTGGTGTAAGCTATGGAACCTTGCTGGCTAGGCTTACGTAGGCCCTTGGGCTGATAGCCTAGTACCTTCCTATGAACCTACCTAAGCATAATTTTCTCTGACAAATCCCCCTAATTAGCCTTCTAACTCCAATACACTACTCCTCTTGTAGCTCACAAATCAAAGGACTGTACAGTATAAATATGCAATTTCCTAACTTGTCTGTAGCCACCTTGGTGGGTATGGGCATCTTGAATTATCTCATGTTTACTGGAAACCACTTAATCTTTAAAGAAACTGAGACAGTATTCAAGAGGTATACTAACACAATGATTCTGGAGGCTAAACTCTTGCATACAAGTGCACATTAGGTTGCTGAAACCATGCACACAACATCCACTTCACATAGTACACAACACACACATAGACTAAAGTATGCTGAGGCATTTAAAAGCAATCTTCCTAAATAGCAAACGTCACCTAGATCACACTTTGTCAATGCTATGTCTCAGAAAGGCCAATGACATTCAGAAAAGAACAACACCTAACCACCCACCACACATACTGCCATTCTCAGTGCAGCCTCAAACATTAAGTCTCTAACAGAAGCAAGCACACCTCCCAGGACTCGCATCATAATGGACTCTATTGTTCACTATACTAATGCCCTGCTAAGCAGACTGAACAAGGATAAGGTTACTGTTAGTTTCTTCTCTGGAGCTAGAATCCACCAAATCAGCCATGCACTCAAATGATTAAGACATAGGTACCAGTATGATTCCATCATAGCCAATGTAGGTGTAAATGACCTGGGATTTACCTTCCTGGACTAAATGAAGAGAGACATTATTGAACTTTCAGACTATGTTTCTCAGGCTGGCATGAGCCTAGCATTGAGCAGCATATTACCATCACTGAGTATGATGTCACAATATGAGCAAAAAGTATTGATTTTAACAACTGTCTGTCTTTCCAGTATTATTCTCTGGGGGCCTGATATTTGTCAGCTTGGGAGGACATGGTTAACAGACCACAGTGCTTTGCCAAGGAATATCTGCACCCCCCTCCATTAAGATTTCAATTCTGGTTAAAACTTTATCCACCTCTATAGTATCCTTTTTAGTCAATGCCAAATTGATAAACCTACCAACATAGCAAAATCAACTCAACTGAACCTCAAGGTGCTACTGCTTAATGTCAGTAGCCTAAACAACAAAAAAAAGCTATACTCCCTACAAGCTCTCCTCACACTTAAGAATATAGACATCTGTGCAGTTACCCAGACATGGTTTAAAGCAACAGAGAAGGCCTTCCACACTTTTATACCAGTAGCTGCTTAGAAAAATACTAAGGGAGGAGATGTCTCAATGTACATCAATAACAAGTGCATCTCTAGAATGGTAAAACAGGATGACTCGCTGCACTGCCTCTATGTGCAGATTACCATAGATAAAATCACTCGTCATATCCAAGCCAGTTAAAAGTCACTTTCCATGTCCCAAGAAGCTCATAATACATATTTGGACCTACTGGAAAAACTTATCATCCAGCCTAACACCCTACTCATGGGAGACATTAATTACCCCTCTATAGACTGGGAATTCTGTACGGCATCAAATCTATAGGCACACAGTTTCCTGGACTTCGTAAATAGAAACATGCTTGACCAAATACTGAAAACACTCACTGAAGGCTACAAAATACTGGCGTTCATGCTTACAAGTATATCAAATGCTGCTAGTGGGATTTCTTCATCAGAAGGAAAGGGTTTTAGCCATATTTCTCATCTAGTCTAAGTAGGAACCCAATGTCAGACTATAACCCAGTGAGTATAAAGAAAAATAAAAGATAAATATGAATGAAGAGTCAACAGACATGGGAGGAAATGTGGACTGGGAACAAAAGAGACTCAGTACAGGAATTAAGTTGATAGACTGACACCACTCTCCCTGAAAGAGATAATTCCAAAAATGTAAATCCTTTTTTGGAAGGTGTCAAGCCACTCCACACCACATCCCAATGTGGAGGGACACCTCCCAGACATACATATACCTACTCTGAGGTCACATAACAGTGGCAAAAAGGGAATCCGCTACTATCAGTGAAAGCACTTTCAGTGAAACATTTTTGCTAGAATAACAGTTGCTCAAACTACTATTGCTTGATTGACAAGATACATCAGGAAAAGCATCCAAAGAATGCTTGTTGTTGTTGTGTCTTTCGGCTTTTCCTGGTTAGGGGTCGCCACAGTGGAACTCCGGTCCGCTAATGATTGACAGTAGATTTCTATGTGCCGAGTTGCCAGCTCCAACGCACAACCTTCAATGAAGGTACACCCATTCACGCATGTCTCCACACAGAAGATGCTCTAGCTGAGAATCGAACAGGACAACGTCATACTTTGAGGCGACAATGCTACGGAAGCACCACGATGACAAGTACTCTGGTGGAATGGCAGGACAGAACCAACGCCAACTGAAGGTGGTGACTTTATGCAGCAAACAGGAATCATGAGAAAAGTAGAAAAAAGTGTAGTAGACGAAGTGGTACAAATGTTATGGGAAGCATATAGTGGGAAGGAAAGAGAGGGGACAAAGAAAAGACATCTGGTGGATCAGGGAGAAAGCTTGCATGAAATGTAAAGCCAACATGATAGTGGAGAAAAACAAAACTGCTGTAGAGGAGGGATATTCGAAGAGAAGGAAGAAATGAAACAGTATTGACAAAGTTCTTTAAAAATTGTACAGGTCACAAACCAACAGATAATGATGTGTTCAATTACAAATAGATGAGGAAACAGTGTTAACTAGAGGATGTAATGGTGCTGTAGAGAAAATGACAGCTGACACAGTGAAAAAGATGATAAGAGGCCTCCATATAGGGAACACAATAGATTTGATTATCGGCCTGCAGAATGTTTTAACACAGCATGCTGGAAATAAAGGAGCAACATACCTGAGCTTTTAGCGGGTGTCGGTAAGAAGGAATGTAGTCTCCATCAATGGAGAAGTCAAGGTTCATCCTTCTGTCAAAGGACATGAAAGAATTGCTGCAGCCAGGGACCCTCATACTGATATCCATCATAAAACATAATGCATACATTTTATCCCAAACATAAACCCTAGTAACTAGGATAGAAAAGGCCATACCAAGTTCAATCCAGAAAAGACAGTAAGAGTTAGTACAGGTGTGATCATTGGAGAATAACTGGTGAGACATTTTAGGAGTAATCAAGTACTGTAAAATCGGACAGTTAGAAAAGGCAGATGTAAAGAAAGCCTTTGATTCAGTAAAGGGCACTGTTCATGGAAAGGTCAAGAGGATATAAAGCTTAAATAGGAGTTTATAGTTTGGGTTACAACATTCTACAAGAACCATAAACGTGTTATCTACATAAATGGGGCCTCACAAAACAGTGTCTATTGGAACAGGTATGAGGCTGATGTATCACTCATAACTCACAACCTTCCATCACTAAAATGAGGAGCACTACCTATTGTAATGTGGCTTACTAATATCTTCAACTAGGAAGCTCATAGGATAACTAAAATGTGCTACTTTATTATTTATAGACTGTTCTTCTGATGAATTAATATAATTCAGTACTCATTACCATGGGTATCAGGCAATAAAATCCTGACACTTAATGTATGATTTATCCTTGTGACATGCAATGAGGAATATGGACTTTTTAAGACTCAAAGTAAAGAACATTCTTCATAATGAGGAAGACCAGGAGGATATGTTATCCACTCTCACTCCATCTGTTTTACATGGTTGTGAAAATACTTGCCCAGAATGTGAAGTAAAGCTTAGAACAGTTGGCAGTGAGAGGAAAAGGCAAAATTAAGGGGGAAGACGAGCTATAGGAATGGGTACAGATCAGGAATGAAATACTGAATGCTATTGACAAGTCTGTGAGGAAGTGGTAAAAACAGAGGGGCACAGTGGCTAAACAGAAATATGAGCCACACGATTAGAGCAAAACATGAAGCTTACAGGAGGTACAAAGGGGAAGGTGGTAAAGGCATAGAGGCATTCTGATACAATGACGCTTTCCATACTTCATACTTGTTTACAGATGACTGCATGTTTTTGGTAGAAAATGTGGAGGCCACAGGAAAAAGAGTTTTGAACCACAGGGACAACTTTGCAAGGAAGCTGGTCTGGAATGTAGTATGAGAAAGACAGTAGGGTTCAGTTTAGGAAGAATAAGAAAAGGACATATTAGGAGGCATAAAGAATTAGCAAAGAGACAAATACTTGGGGCTAAAGGTTTGGAACACAGCTTATAAGACAAGAATAGAGAAATTCAAAGACTGCAAAGGGAAACTTGAATGTGATATCGCCAAATGAAGAGACGGGGCATGTATAATAGCAAGTAGGATGAATATTGTAAGGTTGTTGATTGTCCCAAGATATGGTACACATTAAAACATTTACTAGTGACAAGAAAAGATAGATTATCATGAAGATACAATAAGCATGCACCAGATTAGTTCAGAAATGGAAATGGGTCAGAAAAGAAGGGAAGATGCACATTAAAAATAAAAGAAAGCTGGAGATGTACAATGCATAAGAAAGTATGTTCTGGGGTACAACCTTCACTAATGGTTAAAAGAAGGAGCCCGTCTTTTTCCAAGATGGGTCAAAATGGTGAAGTACAGGATAAAAAAAGAGAAGAAAGGGTCAAGAACAAATGCAGATTGGGCAATAAGGGAAAGCATAGAAAAGGTAGAAATAAAATATGTGTGCAGTGGGCTATTGGTTAGGAAGGTGAAACTGGAGACACAGGGAAATGGAAAGCAGGGGAGTGAGAAAGAGAAGCAGAAAGAATGAAGAAGAAAGAGATGAGAAAATATGCCAAATAATGGCACATGTAAGGAGAACAGACTGCAAGAGGAGGCTTGGCGGGATAAGAAGGGTGAATGGCTGCAAAGGAGGGCAATGAAGGAAACTCTACATAAAAAGAACTTGAAAAAGAAATAAGAGGAGTCCAAATAAAAACATCAGGATGATAAACAAAGCTAAAAAATGGAAAGTATACAGCAAAATCGAGATCGGATCTGATTTACTGTGCCTTGGGAGGAAAGGAGTACTCTGAGACGATGACCAAACTCAAGAGAAATGGAAAGCGGTGCAAGGATGGGAATCATTTAGGAATTTGTGAGAATGACAGGAGAGCTGATACCCTGGAACAGTCATCAAACAGAAATACTGACCAGGTGGTATAAGATCACATTATTGTTCATAAAAGGGGATGGAAGTGGAGCTAAGGTGCTGGAGGTATGGGGATGCATCAGCAGGGAATATACATATGAAATGGGAATGCAAAAGGATGCAAAATATCTGGGAAGAAGTAGCAGATGAATGGAACAAGATATGGGGGACTCAACCTAGAAAATAAATGGAAACTCTGCTTGCGAGAGCTGGGAAATTGACAGGAGCCAATGCAATAAAGTATCAACTCCTCATCATTACAGTTGGAATGAAGAAACATATAGCAGAACGAACTGGCACCCCACTTAAGTACCATGTTCAATCATAGCCTCACCTCAGGCTTTATGCCCACTGAATGGCGCACAGCAACGCTTATCCCACTCCACAAAGGGGGAGCCACCACAGACCCTGGGAACTACCGCCCTATTAGCCTGACGAGCCTGGTCTGCAAGGCTTTGGAATGTATCATCATGGAACTTATAAACAATGACAATGGTAATCTCCAAACTCTGGACCCCACCCAGTTCGGGTTTGTAAAACGTAGATCATTTTTCCTAAACCCAACAGACTTTTTTGAAGTAGTCACCAAAGGTGTAGATGAGGGTAAGGTGGTTCACACAGCCTATGTAGATCTCGCCAAGGCTTTTGACAGCATCCCCCACTCTAGAATTATAGATAAACTCACTAAACTAGGTATAAATCCCTATGTCACAACATGGGTTTCCAACTGGCTCACTGACAGAACCCAGGCACATGTGTATGACATGGGGTGTATTAGTTCAGTGAGCTAATTATGTCAGTGACACATTGCCACCAATGTGACCATACATAACAAAGGCATCTGCAAAGATGGGGGCATGTGGCATAGTAAGGAAGGGGATCGTGTGTTTGATGAGCATGTTTATGTTAGCCAAGTGTTTTAGGACAGACAGTATTTCTACATAATTATATGTATATGCTACACAAAGACACTCACATATCCACACACACACACACACACACACACACACACACACACACACACACACACACACACACACACACACACACACACACACACACACACACACACACTGTGTAAATGCTTATGCAATTAAATTGTAAAGTACTGATCTGCATCACATTAGGGCCTCATAATCAGTGACTAACATCACAACCCTGCTGTATTCACAAATTTGTTCAGTTTCAACCACACGTCCTGACAAAAGGAAATGGGGATCAGCTGTGGTCCTTCAACAAAGACAGTGGATTACACTATTGTCGTTGTATGTCATGGGCTTCACTTACTCTATGTACATGTGTATGTGTACATACATACACACACACACACACACACACACACATATATATCTATATATATATATATATATATATATATATATATATATATATATATATATATATATATATTTATATGGGTCTACTTTGACCCATCAAATTTACGTTTCTATGAAAATCAACTTCCCGAGTACATTTTTGCGAAAGTGCATTTCTCCAAAAATGCACTTTCACAAAAAAACAAATCACCGAACAGGCAGTGAGCTTATTGTTGTAGATCCCAACCCAGTGAGTATAAGGGAATATTCCCTTTTCCCCACTGGTGTGCGATCTCAGAGTTAGAATATATAAGTAGTGTGGGTGAGGGGGTGCAAGGGGGCTTCCCACCCTGCATGCATGTGTTTAGTGTATTTTTTTTTTTTTTTTTTTTTTTTTTTTGCTGTTCGGTGATTTGTTTTTTTGTGAAAGTGCATTTTTGGAGAAATGCACTTTCGTGAAAATGTAGTTGGGAATTTGATTTTCGTAGAAACATAAATTCAGTGTGTCAAACTAGACCCATGCTATAAATATGTATGTCTACCAGCTGTCTCCATGTGTATGTTGACTTCAATGTGTTGAGATTATGAGTAGTTCTTCCTGTCCTTACCCTACCATCAGCACCCATGACATCTCTTCTGGTTTAGCACAACACCCACTTGTAGGTGTCAGGAACTGCATTGTAGTGCAATGTTAGATAAAAACTTTGGTATAAAGTCTAGCTGTATTTTAATTGTGTTAATACTATTATTAATTCGGATTTATTAATTTGCATATGTTACATGAATCATAGGCAAATTTGTTTTGCAACAACATATCTTATTTACAGACTCATGCCTGCAGTTTCTGTGCTGTGACCAGTACACAGACTTTACGCAATGAGTTTCATGCCCAGAAGCCCTGTTCTCATTTCATACTCATGCAAGCTATCTGACTGCTTTTTCTTATTTGGCAAAACAAAGCAAGTCTAGCTACATATCGCTTTAGTGTAATAGTTTTTATTCTGGTTTGATTATGACATTTTACATAAAAACATCAATATTTACACACAGTTCTGAACTACAAAGCAATTCATGTATTCTGAAAATACAATGTCATAACTTTCAATATGCATTGATGTTTACATAGCACACACACACACATTAATGAGTAAAGATAAAATATTTTATTTTCTGCTGACTTTTCATATTACCATTGTAAGACTTGAGGACTGCATAGGAAAGTGGATGGCACCATTATTTTAGTTTAAATGCTAAAGTCTCTCTTTTTGTCAGATGGCAATAATTAGTATCTAAAGAGAGAATCATTAAATAAGAGGTTTATGAAGCTCAGTATCAATAACAATACATCACTTATTTCTCAGAATATCCTATGTTTCTTTTGCATTTACTTGAGATGAATTTCATCTTTTTCTTGCTCACAGAAAATACAAATGCATTCTGACAGCTAGAATTTTTCACTGGAGCATTGATTAAATTTTAATTCACAAATCTGGGACAGTTCATTATAAAATATCCAATGCAATTCTTCTCCAATGCCACTTGTAGACAGCACTGACAGCTGTCACATGACTAAGGAATATATCTCAGTTTTAAATAACTTTTTCTTCCTGACATAGACTTGTAAATGATTGTTTCTTGCTCAAAGTGACATATTGCTTGTAGGTACATGGAAGGTGAACATGATTGTGTTTTGTATGTTGACTCCACCATCTGTTATCCCTTTCTTACCGTCAGCTAAGGCACAGCCGCTGTAACGTTGGAGGCTCTTTTAGGCAATAAGAAATTATGACCAAATGAAACAGATGCAACATCTTTGGAATAAATAAAATGATTGTTTTCTCTAAGCATTCTATATGACATGGAGAACTTTGTAATAAACAGGCCTGTGACATTTAATAGCATATAGTAATAATGCTACAGAAAAAGGTAAGTATTGACAAAGAAAAAAAAAAAAAACAAGAAGTCCAAAAAAAGATTAGTTAAAAAGGTTGAAACTGGATTATTTGCAAATATGCCTCTGTTACATCAAGCTTCAAAGTAGTTGTGGAAGGCTGGTATGTTTTCATATGTGAATGTAGCCATGGATACACCGTATAAACTACATACAGTACCGTGTATCCTTTTTGAGGAAAAATACACACACACAAACATACACACTATTTTGTACAATGTGATATATACGAATTTTAATTTTTAAAGCACTTTGGCATATTTAACACGTTTTGTATTTTTACATTGATAAATGTTGCTAAATAGACCTTGATTTTTTTTTTACTTGTCAACACCATACAGATACTGTATGTAATGACTGGGGTCGGGGGAGCTGTTGCAGAACAAGAGGGGAGCTACATTCTTGAAACAGACATGCAATTTCAAAAATTCTAATGAAACCATTGTTTACATATCTATATCTATCTATCTATCTATCTATCTATCTATCTATCTATCTATCTATATATCTATCTATCTATCTATCTATCTATCTGTCTGTCTATCTATCTATCTATCTATTTGTATACATAGACACACACACACGCACACGTACACACACACACACACACACACACACACACACACACACACACACACACACACACACACACACACACACTTTTGTGTTTGTTTATACGTCTGTGCACTTAGTGTGCATGGGAGCCATTCAGTTTGTCAATCATTTCTTCCAGTGAAGCAGTGATTCTTTAGTTTGTTTAATTGAATCACTGCTCTATCAAAGTGTGGTATGACGTGCCTGTGGTGATTGCATCACAGTGAGGATTAAGGTTTTGCTCTTCTCTGCACTGTTGTGTGATCGTGCAGCTACTATATTTAATTCTATAAGTGTGTTGGAGGCATGGGTAGTGGGGCTTGCTCCCCAGGAAAAAATGTATGTATTTTTTTCAATTATGTATCTAAATCACATAACATTGCTGATTGCCTGTTAGGAGATTGTGGTTTAATGGGTACATATCAAGTTTTTATTCCATTTCTCACTGTTCTGTTGTTTCCCATTTTTATTTATTTATTTGTTTGTTTATTCATTTATTTATTTTAGCGAAGTCTATTTTATTGTGTCTATAGTGTTATATTCAATTTGAGTGGGATTCAGTGATTCAGGTTTAATGGATCATCTCAGTGGCATTATTGTAATGTTATGTAGAATTGTCCGAACTCACACAGCTCTCGATACCTGTCAACCATTTATTTAGTCAACCAAATTCTATTGACTAAAAAGATGTTAACAAAACCATTGTTCTTTAAAAGCAAACATATATATATATATATATATATCTATACACACACACATATATATATATATATATATATATATATATATATATATATATATATGTATACACACACACACACACACACATATATATATATATATATATATATATATATATATATATATATATATATATACATACACACACACACACACACACACACACACACACACACACACACACACACACACACACACACACACACACACACACACACACGTGTTCTCACGAAATGTCATAACGTTGAAATCCATAACATTGATACCATAACATCGAAAATGCAAAACACTGAAAACCCACAACATTGAAAACTCAGAACACTGAAAGTGTGCTTCATAACACTGAAAACTACAAAACACATGTAAATAACATCCCCTCCACCTATAACAACACCTAACTAACAAACATACTTTCTACTATGTTTCTGCTGTGGAAAAAAGTTAATTTCCTAACCTCACTGTATCACGATCACCATACAGTGAGGTTAGGAAATTAACTTTTTTCCACTGTAGTGCAATCTTGGAGTTGGTATATTTAATTTATGGGGGGGGTGTAGGGTGTAGAGCTCCCCACATGGGGGGTGCAAGTGGGCTTGCCCCACTGCAGAAACATCGTAGAAAGTTTGTTTGTTAGTTAGATTTTGTTATAGGTGGAGGGGATGTTATTTACATGTATGTTGTAGTTTTCAATGTTATGAAGCACAGTTTCAGTGTTCTGAAGTTTCATTGTTTTGGGGTTTCAGTGTTTTGCATTTTAGATGTTGTGGTCTCAATGTTATGAAATTTAACATTATGAAATTTCAATGTTTTAAAGTAGACCCATTTACACACTTGCATACGTACATAAACACACACACACACACACACACACACACACACACACACACACACACACACACACACACACACACACACACACACACACACACACACACACACACACACACACACACACACACACACACACACACACACACACAAACATACACTTATACAAAGAGACAGAATACATGACTGCCTAGAGAATAATGCTAAAAATACCTGGTACTATATGATTAGGGAACTTAACTTGTTCCCTAATCTTACAGTACCAGATAAACAGAATATCACATAAACTGGATCCCACCAACAATTTCTATTTATCTGCTTTTTGTATAGTTTTTAGTCCTGCTGTATTTAGCTGTGTAGAAATCTGATCTGTTCTGGTGGTGATGTCATTTTCTGACTGGACATTGTGGCTGTACTTTCCTTCGGAGTTTTGCACTCACCCAAATCAAGAAAAAGAAGTAAAAGTACATTTTTTTAATTAGCTCCTTTTCTTTCTTTTTTCACTTCTAGAGTATAATAGCTTTTGGGGATATGAATGTCTATTCTTAGGTATACACTTTATGATTTTTTTTCTTTTAGTGTGAATGGGACTGAGCTGCTATGATTGGTTATATTGCTTGAGGACTTGGTGAGATGTATTCAATAATTATAAATGCTTGATGCTGCATGCAGGATACAGGACGTAAGCAAATAATATTGTCTGCATCCTAAAAGGAATGTGCATTTCTCATGCCTTACCTCAATACTATTTAAAATATATACATGCAAGTATATCTGTATATCTACCTCTCTAGCTATGTATCTATATATTACATAGCTAGATAGATATATTCACGTCTACATACACATACATACACACGAGTATGCATGTACAATTCCCTTAAATACTGTTTTTTCATTCATTCATTTGTTCATTTATATTTATAATACTTAACCTCTTCACAGCATGCACACTCATTCTCCCTCAAACACTGCATATGTACTTATGGACAATTTATTAGAGCATCGATCTGCCTTTTGGAATGCATTTGGGATGTAGAAGAAAAGCGGAGAACACCGTAGGCCAAATTCCAAAAGAGCTGATCCCGGTGTAATTCTGCCCTGATTCTGAAAGACATGCAGTGTAAGGCCTATCTATAAAGAGGCTTATACTCAAGGCCAGATTCCAAAATACCTGCTCTCAGCCTAATCTCAGTGTAAGTGGTCACTTACACTGAATACAAGTCTTTTGGAATTGGGCACAGCAGATTTCCACACAGGCACAGGGTGGATACAAAGACTCTAAATATGGGGTACCCCAGCTGGGCACTGTATTAGAGAATTAAGGAATTCGATTCAGCAGTAATAACTGCTGTACTGCTATGTCTCCGATGCATTGTTTTATTGACATTATCATTCTTAAACAAGGCAAGAAGAATCAGACACTATTTAGTCATGTGTTCTTTCTAAACCTCTAGTAATGTATTCTGTCACAGCTGCATTCTATGTGTTTCTTCCTCACACTTGCTGACCATTAACTTCTCTCTCTCTTTACTTGAAGAGGTCATCATCCAGACAGCCATGAAAAGAGTGGGATCCCCATGTTTCAGTGCTGATCACTAAGTGGTCTTTGCTATAAAAAACCCAGGATGCCACTGTCCCAGATGTCTGAGGGTCTCACTTCACCACCTTCACTCTGGGGATACCTACCTTTAAGAATGAACACTAATTGACCTTCATCCAGGGAATTACATAGTGCTGCCATCAACAATAAGGTGCAGTATTTCTATTTTATAGTTAACTCCTAATCCTTGTGGTTGCTTTACTGTGACACCTGCAGTAAATGTCTCCAGATCATATAGTCCTGTAGGTCCGAAGCTCACCTGCAGTGAGTACACTGCTTGACTTAGCTCATGCTTGTCACAGTCCAGTAGCTGCCTTAACATGCAATGACATTCAACTACCACTGTTTGTCTGGGAAGACAGTGGGTCATACAACTTCTGTGCCTCTCCTACCAATGCAAGACAAGGACGTGTTAGATTCTCATTACAGTGCTGGTGGGCCAGTTCTTTCAACACCCACACTGCTGTACAATCACATGTCGTCTGGGTTATGGTCACATGTTCATCCTCCTGCAGTAGTTACATGACATATGTGAATATGGTAATGCAGATTTTATGCTGGCTCCCAGATATCCTGCATTGAGTTTTATGAAGTTTGAATTGTAGCCACAGAAACATATAGTTTGCAAAGTATGAACAGGATATCTTATGCTGACTCACTATGTTACATTCAGAGCTGAACTTAAAAAATTCCTCCATACCAAATGAAACTGCTGTACTTCCCCCACAGCAAATCACATCACATAAGGATCTCTCAGCTCCTAGCCTTAGTCTCTTCAATTACTACCACATCCTAATCCCCCCACCATCCCTACCCTGACTCTAATTACTATATAGCATTTCCAAACAATGTAAACCTGAAACATAATCATGTGGGTTACTCGAGTAGAGCTTGACTTGCGGATATGCAGCAGTCCCATCAAGGTGGGGTCTGTGATCACCTTGTATGTTAGACAGAGGTCACCTCTGAGGAGTCTGTATAAAAGTAAATAGAGAGATAGAACTTTTAGCCTATCTGTGTATGGTAGATGTTTGAGACCCTGGATTCTCCTGGTGGGAAACCTCTGTGGTCTCTCCAGCTGCTGCATGTAATTACCTTCTGTTATGTCTTTGATCTGTACAGCTAGTAGTGCCTCTTTGTTCTCTTTTTTCTTTTTTGTGAATTGTTTCACCAGGGCAGTACCTGCAAATAGTACCACCCTGGCATTCAAATACAAAAATAAAATGCAATAATATAAAGAACCTATAGACAAAGCATGTTAATATGTTAATTACCCCCACTTCTGTAATTGCATCCCTTATTAATGTTGAAAATATGTGAACTTACAACACATGGGGCAAGAAACAAAATGTATGTGCCAATGTGCATAACAATGCATGTTAGTAACATTTTGCAAGGCATTTCCAGGAGTAGTAATCAGGCTGCACATGTCCTTTACACTGGACCTCCAATAACAGTAAGCAGGTAATGAGGCACGGATGCGACCACTTGTTTCATGCTCCTTCTGCTCTCATCGAACCCCTGAGTTAATCTGCAAGTGACATGCATGTTCAGGTGATAAGAAAAGGATACTTTTACTTATGTTGTGCAGTATCTTGACAAGGGCTTTGTGAATCTCTTGGTTTGTTCTGGATAAAGAATGATTCTGGAATGTATCCTTTCATTGTGGACCTGTTACCATATCCAGAAATTATATCACACATAATGTTCTTTTATTGTCCTCCATATTCTATTGTAGTAAAGTTAGAGAGGCTTGTAATGCTGCATGTGTGTAGGGAAAGGACCTATAAGAACAGATCGGAGTTACATGTGGCTGAATGCAGCATTTTGTGTGGGATTAAAACAGTCTTCTGCAGCACCACTCCATGTTTCAGAGTACTTAATGAGGCAATTGTTTCCATTCCTAATGCAAAAATATGAATGCTCAGCTTTCTAAGGTGATGTAAGAAATGCTCCTGTGCAAAATGTATATGGCATGTTATACTAGCAATTCACATTTAATATCAAATACATCTGGCCATGTATGTGGACTTCACTTGCATTACAATTATTTCTGCACACACACACACACACACACACACACACACACACACACACACACACACACACACACACGCATGCATGTATGTAAATACATAGATACACGCATACACACAAACACACACACACGCACACACACACACACACACACACACACACACACACACACACACACACACACACACACACACACACACACACACACACACACACACACACACACGCACACGCATGCACACACACCACACACACCACACACACCATATAAATAGGCTTTCATTCTGAAGTTGTTGAATACCAACCAGGCAAAAAGTCTGCAGCCTTGGAACATTGAAATTAACATTTCTAATGACACAGGGTGACACCATAGAACATATTTTGCAGGAGTTTAACACACATAGTGTCAAGTTGTTAGGCTGGAAGTTAGTATCACAACTCTGTAACTGTAGAGTTAGCAGTTGGGTTCCCCGTAGTATCTTCAATTTATTTATTTATTTTTTGTTAGTTTTAATGTCATAGACACCTAAATCAAAGAGTAAAAAGGTCACACAAACAAACCAATTAGTAAAAAATCTACAAGAAAAATCTAGCCAAGTTAGAGCTTTCACTGTGTGATACCTTAAACCTCCTTCTAGAGTATAGCCAAACAGTCCACTAATGCTGTGGTGACAAGGTCATAAAAAGGCCAAAACATGCATGTCCACAGCAAGTGAGATTTGTCTTTTTTGGCCTGAAAGTGTCCATAAAGACTTGAAAAGGAATAAATAAAAAGTCATGGACATTCAGAAGCCATATAGCTGAAACTGTTGAGGTCCTTAAGGGGTCATTTGCATATATTCCATGGGCCTCTACTACAGGAGGTTTAAGGTATCAGACAGTGAAAATTCTAGCTTAGCTAGGCTTTTCTTGTAGGTTTTTACTAAACGGTTTGTCTGCGTGACCTTTCTACTCCATGATTTATTTGTTAGTTGGGGTATTTTGCAAACATCTCAATGGTTATGTACATCAGCTGAGTATACAAACCCTGTGCATCTAGATTACAGCCGAACAGTCCACTTATTTGGTGCTGATGAGGTCATAGGAAGACTGAAACATGCATATTCACAGCTAGTAGAGTTTGGTTTTATTGGCCTGAATGTGTCCATAATGACTTAAAAAGGAAAAAGTCATTGATATTCAGAAGCCATATAGCTGAAACACTTTATGTCCTTAAGGGATTATTTGCATATATCCCATGTGCCTCTATTGCAGGAGGGTTAAAGTATCAAACAGTTAAAACTCTAGCTTGCTTAGGCTTTTAATGTCATAGACCCTCAAAGGCATTTGATATTATGGTCGCCACAGTGAACTCCAGACTTAGTCCATAGTCATGCAACAGTCTTTATTTCATTATTTAATTATTTATGGTGTGGGAGTAAGCAAATGGTAAGGGAGGGAGGAAAAAGATATTTATGTACTTATTTATGGTGAAACTTAATGTCTTTCAGGGTCACTGTCTGATTCTTTACATGCTCACCTGTGTGTCAATATTCAGAGGCTGCCAACTCTTTATTTGGCAAAGAGAATATTTGACAACTCCCAGATGATGTTATGCCATTTGAAGTCTGATTCAATTAGAAGTTAAATTATGATATAAATACATATAGATATACAGGCATGTATAAATATTCACATACACACACACACACACACACACACACATATAGCATAGAATGGTCCTTTTATTGAGGCTATTTTGGTTAGTTTCAAAATATGAAATGCTTGACTTATTGGCATGTGATATTATCAAAGGTGGCACTTTTGATAGTAGCACATGCATATAAACTGAAGTTAGTTGTGTTATATCTGCAGATGTTGTTGTATTCTTTGCTGGTGCATTGTCTGACATTGATAACTTGCTGGCTTGTAGCATTCTTCATGGTAGCAAGACTAGTGAGTTAGTATTATATGCAATTAATAATATATAATAATAAAGAACAAAGGGCAAGCTTTCCTCTTCCTAGACTTATCAAAAGTGTTTGACACCATTTTAAATAATTTACACATAAAAAGGTTTGCTGTTCTACACTTAAGCAAAAATACTATAACGAGTCTCCTACTATCTTCACAACAGATCACAGTCCATAGATTTGACAAGACACTTGCCCTTCATCCTATTCAGTTTATGTAGGTGTTGCTCAAGGATGAATATTAGGATCTCAGATAGTTATTAATGATATACATAAACCAACAAAATGCCTCCATTGTACAATATGGAGATGATTTAACATCAATATGCACAGCTAAATCCTTTAAAAACTAAAACTTAATGGTTCCTAAATGATATTAAGAATGAATCACAGGTTTCAAGGTATTACTAAACACCAAAAGAAAAAAAATTGAATTTGCATTTTACCTAATAGGAAGCAACAAGACAACTTAAACTATAATAGATGATTTAACTTTCATATGCACAGCTAAATCCTTAAAGCAATTGCAAATTGCTACTCGGCAGTTCCCACATGGCATTAAAAATTGATAACATATTTCAAACTATTCTTAAATGCCAAAAGAAAAAGAAAAACAAAACAAAAAATCTTTTTTACACTGGTAGTATGCAACTAGCCAACTTATTATGCGCATTCGTCGATAACCTTGAGAAAGAAATGTATCTCCCACTAAACTACTAGCCATAATTTTTGATGTCCACTTACAGATTGGTCATCACATATAATATATGATAGTCAACCCCCCCCCCCCAAAAAAAAATATCATGCTGTATAAATCAAAATTGTGTTTAACAAAGCAAGAAATACTACCAAAAAGTAATACACACTCCTCCTCCTAAGTTTATTAGATGCTTCATCAATATTCACCAACATTCAGAAAACCCAGCTTCAAAAACCTAAACAAACCTAAAATAAAACTACCATATTAACTAAAAGGCTTCCTAACAAAATGCATCACTGTATAGCACTACAAAAAGCAAAGTAGTTGGACTTAAAAAGTGTTTTATTTTAGTCTTTTACAACATAATAGATAAAAAAAAAAAAAACTCTATAACTAATAATTTAGAAATATAAAAGTCATCTGGATATTTAAAGTCTCCTCAAATCTACTACTTGAAAACAAAATCAGTTACAATGGAGACACTCTATACTCTATAGCAGTAGCCAAACTATGTAATTCTCTCCTACCGGACATTTCATTGGACTCCAAAGCTACTTCCCTACAAGCAAAATTAATACAAAAATATCTTGTAAACTGTAGGACTTGCAAATTTGCATATCTTCTTCCACACAATTTTTACTACATTATAAACTAATTCTTGTTATTGTGTCTTTTGACTTTTCCCAGTTAGGGAGTCGCCACAGCAGAACTCCCATCCGCTAATGATTGGCAGTTGATTTTTACGTACCAAGTTACCAGCCCTGATGCACAACCTTCAACGAAGGAATGCCCATTCATGCATGTCTCCACGCAGAAGATGCTCTAGCTAGGAGTCGAACCGGACAGCATCTTACTGTGAGGCGACAACGCTACCGCAGCACCACCATCACAGATATTATAAACTACTAATTCTATAAACTCCAAACTATTACATTGCTAAAACCTTTCACCTTTTCATTTATTGACTCTACTGAGTTTCTACACATATCACACATTTCTACAATCTTGTTAACCTCTCGAATCTTCTGACTTTTTTCCCATATCTCACATTACTCTCATCTTTTAACGTACTAAATTTCCAGACTTACTAGACATCTCACATTTTACTAATTTTACTAACCTCCTGAGTCTTCTGCCTTTCTACACATATCTCACATTGCTATCAGCTTACCAACATACTGAATCTCCTGACCTTCTTCACATATCCCACATTACTACCACCTTACTAACCTGAATATTCTGACTCTCTGCACATAGGTAGCATTACTTTTACCTTTTAACCTACTGAATATCCTGACTTACTGGACATATCACACATTATTACCACCTTCCAAACACCTGGATTTTCTGACTTTCTACACATATCTCACATTACTATCCGCTTAGTAACTTGTTCTCACATTAGTATCACCTATCTAGCCTACAGCATCTCCAAGGTTATAACACTTATCACACATAACCACCAATTTACAATTCTACTGAATTTCCTTATTTTCTACACATAGAACACATTACTATCACCTTAATAACCTAATGAATATCCAGACTTTCTACACATACCACAAATTACTATTACCTTACCAACCTACTGAATCTCCTGACCTTCTTTACATACCATCCGTTAATACCATCTTACTAACCTCCTAAATCTTTTGATTCTCTACCCAGATCTCACATTAATCTCACCTTTTAACCTATTGAATCTCCTGACTTACTACACATGTCATGCTTTACTGCTACCTCACGAACCTCCTGAATCTCCTGAATTACTGCACATATCATGCATTACTGCTACCTTATGAACCTCCTGAATATCCCGACTTACTACACATATCACGCATTAGTGCTATTTTATGAACCTCCTGAATCTCCTGACTTACTGCACATATCACACATTACTGCTACTTTACAAACCTCTTGACTCTCCTTACTTACTACACATATCACACATTACTACTACCTTATGTACCTCCTGAATATCCTGACTTACTACACATATCACGCATTACTGCTACTTTACAAACTTCCTGAATCTCTTGACTTACTACACATAGCACGCATTACTGCTACCTTACAAACTTCCTGAATCTCCTGACTTACCACACATATCACACATTACTGCTACTTTATGAACCTCCTGACTCTCCTGACTTACTACACATATCACGCATTACTACTACCTTATGAATATCCTGAATTTTCTTTCGACCCATATCTCCCATTGCTATCACCTTATGTCTTTCCACACATATAACATGTTGCTACCACCTTAGTAACCTCTTGAATCTTCAGATTTTCAACACATATCACACATTACTACTACCTTACTTATATTCTGAATCTACACATATCTCACATTACTATCACATTACAAATTTCCTGAATCTCCATGCTTTCTATATGTGTCATACAGTACTATCACCTTACTAACCTACTGAGTGTTGTGACTTTCTACACATATAACATATTGCTACAACGTTAGTTATCTTTTAAATCTCTAGATCTCACAAACATATTACCTTATTAAAATATTGAGTCTTCAGGTTTTTGACAAGTATCACATGTATCACTCTCATCATGATAATTTTCCGAATCTCATGACTTTCTACATATATCACACATTACTAGCACCTTACTAACCTACTGAATCTCATGACCTTCTACATATATCACACATTACTACCACCTTACTAACCTACTGAATCTCCTGACTTTCAACACATATCTCAAATTATTATCTTACTACCCTACTAAGTATCCTGATTTCCTACACATATCATATATTACAATCACCTTACTATCTTACTGAATCTCCTGATATTTTTTTGCACACATTGCAGATTTTACTATTATCTGCTAATCCTCAGAAACTCCAGACATACTATATATACCTTTCGCCTGCATTATTTTAATGATCAAATAAAAACATTCCTAGAATATAATACTAATTCTATCTCAATTTAACTTTCTTCTTCTTAGGAAAAAATCAAGATGTTAACATTCAATGTGCTATTATTTATAAATATGTACACTATTCACACTTCTATGAAAAAATATCTGACTACTGTAATATACTGTACATTGTATTATAGTACATATGTATTACTTTATTTTCTGTTGTACTGCAACAATCTCTTTTACTAATGTTTGCATCTGTCACTGAAGAGTATTTCTCCTGGGTCTTCCTAGAAATGGGATCATTAGAGCTCAGTAAGACAATTGGAGTTAAAAATGGAAATCAATCAGTAAGTCAACCAATAACTAATCAATAAATTAAAATACAAGCATTTTTTTTGTTTATTGTGCATTTTCACAGCATGTGGATATACAAATTAAACAATTTCAGGCTCACCTCACCGATTAGTAGTTCTTATGACTTATTCTCTTAGATATTGATCACTCTGCTTTGTTGAAATATGTGCTGACAGATATATTATTAATGGAATCCAATATTTTCTGAATTTTCATTTGGTTTGCATTCTCTAGGCTCACCGTGTATTTTTTGTTTCATGCTTGCATAATCCAGTTCATTGTGTTATTTGTTTGCCCGACCCCCCCCCCCAAAAAACACATAAATATTTATTCGATGTGCTGAAAGTATTTTTAAGTCATTAAGGAAATAATACAATATTTATAAAGTGTCATTAAAGACAATTAACATGAATGCTTATATTCATGTACTATCAATTTCAAAACTCTGTAGCACATGTGCACAATGTTATGTTCTCACATATAGCCTGGTTAGAAAGGCTGAGACCCCAGTGGTCCATACATAATATTGTACAGTTTCATAGGTAAATATTAGGCAGTCAGTCTACAGGAACCATAATTGAGAATCAGACCATATATATTGTGTTTGTAAGGTAAACACCTTAACCATTATGCCAACCCCAATCACAGAATAAGGTAAACACAGATAGTAGCATTTAACATAGGGCACCACCACAGAACAAATATAGCAGCACTTCTGCTACTAAAGTGCAATAGAGCTCTTATTAGGAAAGCATGAATGAGACATATAGTTCTGTTGAAGAAGTGTGGGAGGAAATTCATTTGTCTAGAAAAAAGGCAGGCAAAGGATCTGCATTCAGAAGCAAGTAAAGGCCTTTCTTCTAGAAACAAACAAAAAATGTTGCAATTTTCTGAATCCTGACAATTAAATCCAAATGAATATATACTCAAACATAAAGTTACAATATGCTTCAGTTCAGAGAAGATGTGTACATTCCAATGAACTACAAAATAATGGAGTTTTTATTTAAATATTAATTTGTATATATAGTGTTTTGTGAAGATGTATATGTTGAGTACTGATGTGAGGTGCTAGTATGTGTGGATTGACTGCTACAAAAATAAAGTATTTGCTGATTAAACTGAAATCCTTAGCCAAGTGTAATGTTTCTAGGAAAAGGAACCCAATATTAACTGAATTTTATTTGTTACACTTTTTAATATATCTACCTCCATTTCTGCCTCCTTGGATGACAATTAGTATAACCCTGGCACAGGCTGGATTAAGCTGTGCTGGTCTTTGCTCTTTGTTTTAGTAATAAATGTTGTAAGAAAGACTAGAATGTCTTGAATGAATTATCAGTCTGAAAGCATCTGCAATAATCATTTTTTTGATGTTTTTTGGTCCCCCAGTAGCTCATTCTTTGGCACTCATTCTGTGGGCAGAGGTGAGGCTGTTCCATGACCAGGTAGTATGGCTTACCCCCCTCCAACCAGGACCAAAACAGACAACTGATGTTTTTTCCTTGGACACAGCACTATCAGCTATTCTCTCTTCCCTATATAGTAGTTCATGTCACTATAGCTAGCTCAGGGCTTTTCTCCTAGCACTAATGTCCCTCTGCTAGTGTGATGATGTTGGCATGTCTGTCTGAGCAACAATGAGGAGTGACACAAGCACATTTTCCACTCTGGGCCCATGAACTACACATGCCTTCTCTGCCCTTCTCACCTCTCAGCCCAGGCAGTATTCCTCTGAGCATTGACCTACACCAGAGCTCAGTGAAAGGCCATGATTCATGCTCCGTTCTCTCCAGAAAAAGCATGCCCACTATCCCTATCTTACCATTAAGCACCAAAGCTGCTAATCAAAGCCAGGTTGCCTGCACTATAATCAGGGCGTTATCCCTGCATGTCAGATGAGGTGAAATAATCCTTATTCAGTGGGTTATATATAAGTCTTATGTCATGGCATCAAAGCCTGATAAAAACTTTCTGAAGCAGCTTCTGATCTGAAAATCTTTATACATATAACAGGACAAGGTGCACTATGGAATACATCTCTTCCATGAGCTTTGTTGTATATGGAAAAGAGGGACATTTGTCTAAAGGGATTGCGCAGCTAACATATAAATAAACATTTTATTTTTATTGCATTTTTAGCAGGATAATCCAACTGACACATGCACTCTTTTCATGGGTCATCAAAGTTACTATCTGGTTAAGCAACTAGCCTAGCCTCATACAGTAAACCTGTGGAATGAGAAAGATTTGAATACAGGACTGCAGCATTTCAAAGCCTTGATCACCTGTGCTATATTGGTGTCCACAAGCTATGCATTCCAGCTGGTTCCACTGAGTATTACAGATAGCCATGTCACTGTATACTGGTGTGCAAGCAGTACATCTCCCCTATAAAGCACAGTAAAGCTGATTTCTAGGCCCTTTCACTCTCCTACTGTGTTTGCATAAATCAGTACTAAATGCCTATGCCCATTTCTTAGACCACTGATAAAAGTAAAATAAATGCTTTTTGGTTGAAGAACACTGTACTCTACTTCCCTTATTCAAAAAATGCTCTTTTTTAGAACCACCATGTAACATCTACTGTATCAAAATGTTAATGGTCATTGTCCACGAACACCCTACACTTCCTGAATCAGAAGCTAAGTATTTATTCTTCATGAATATCCCTTCCCAACCATCATGTAAGCTCTCCAGGTACTACACAGTATCTCTGGGGTGTTCCACAACTGCACTATTCCCCCATTCTTCACCTAAACTCTTCAAGTACTACATAGTATCTCTGTGGTGTTCCACACCTGAACTATCCCCCCATCCATCATGGAAGCTCTCCAGGTGCTACACAATATCTCTGTGGTGTTCCACACCTGCACTATCCCCCATCCATCATGTAACCTCTCCAGGTGCTACACAGTATCTCTGTGGTGTTCCACACCTGCACTATCCTCCATCCATCATGAAGCTCTCCAGGTGCTACACAGTATCTCTGTGGTGTTTCACACCTGCACTAATCCCCCCTTTCACAACTCCCCATCCATTATGTATGCTCTCCAGGTGCTACACAGTATCTCTGTGTTGTTCCACATCTGCGCGTTTCACTCATTCATCACCTTATCCATCATGTAAGCTCTCCAGGTGCTACATAGCATCTCTGCAGTATTCCACACCTCCACTATGTTTACAAGAGTTATTCTTAAATATGCAGCTAACACAACCTTTTAACATCTGCTTTCCACAATATTATTTTGGCATGGCATGTGCTGTTGTACTGGGGGGGGGGGGTTAGGGGGTTTCTCCTTGTAAACATGTTTTTTGATTGTTTCTTTTTCTTTAGTTCTGAACTCATCTGTAATTTTAATAGATTCATAGACTAATGGCACAAGAGCCTTTACAAGCCTAGACAATAATATCCAGGATATGACAATATTATATCCTAATTCCCCAGATATGAGATGGGGTAGTGTCAGGGTAGTGTCTGTTTGGGTGTTGGAGCCCTGAGTCATTTTTACAGACTGCCTCTGTCCATAATGGACATGGGCAGTATCCTGGGAGTGAATTTACAGTTCCCCATCCATTTATTCAAAAATTATTTTTAAAGAGAGTAAGGAACAGGCTTTATTTTATGAAGATGGGACATTTATTCCATAGATGAAGTAACCTTTGGGATATGAATCTGTCTCACCATCAAATTCTGTTAAAGTAACAAATAAGGTTCGGGTCCATGGAACATATAACCCTTGTATGTATGTATATATGCAAAATTGTCATCAGATTTGGATCAGAGAATGTCTTGTAGGTCAGGAATAAGTCACCTCTCAATAAATGATATGGAGGTGGAGTAAAGGGATAGGGCCTTTAGCTGATCTGCATAAGATGTGTTTTACACTTTTCATTTTTTTTAGTGAGAAACCTCTGGTCCTACTCCAATTGGTGTAAGTGTCTGGTTAGATACATGCAAAAGGGAACATTTTACTTGATTAAGGGCCTGATGAGGGCCAAACACAATGGCGTTATGACTTCCTTTGATCTTGATGCCATGCCTTTACTTACAAGTTGAGCCACACAGAAGGATTTCCTCACTACTATAGCTACCTGGTTGTCAAAGTTCAGGTTACTATCTATCTGTGTTCCTAGGTCTACTTTTATGGTGTGCTTTCAATATTATAATTTGCAGGGATATCTGATTTAGCAAAGGGTATGATTATGCATTTTCTAGCATTTAGTCTCAGACCATGGATTTGGCATCAGTTGTTTGACATTTTTAGGTCTGTTTGCAGGATGTCAACAGCATTTGGGGATTCAAAGATTTCTCCCAGCTTACAGTCGTCGACAAACTTGGTGAGCCAGATGCCCCCAACATTGGCCATCATTTCAAAGAAGTACATACCAAAGATGAAGGGTCCCAGCACTCAGCCCTGTGGGACACCAATAGCAACAGGTTTCTTACTGGAAGTGAAGTCATCTATCTGGACAACATGTGCCCTGTAAGTGAGCTGTTTTGCTATCCGTCTGACAGTGTGGGGATTTATGCCTAACTCAGTAAGTTTATCTATGAGCCCTGAGTGGGAGATTGTGTTGAAAGCTTTGGCCAGGTCTAGATAAGTGGTGTGTGCAATTTTACCCTCATCCATGGCCGTTGTGAATTTCTCAAAGAAGTTCACCAGATTGAAAGGCAAGTTCTCACTTTGACAAAACTAAATTGGGTCTGGCCCAGTGTTTGGAGATTTCCTATGTTATTGATCAGGTCCATGATAATTCTTTCCATTGTGCTGCAGATAAGACTAGTTAAGCTTATAGGTTTGCAGTTCACTGTGTTAGTTGGGGCCCTCCCCCCAACCTTGGGCAGAGAGATGAATGTTGCAGTCCTCCATTCCTCTGAGACAAAGCCCATCCAGAGGCTGTGGTTAAAGAGGGTTTCTAGTGACTCTGATTGATTCTGTTTAAAGCTATTTAAGAAGCATCCTAGAATGTAGTCAGAACCCATGCAGGCTGTGTTTTGGCTTTAGTGAGTGCAGTAAGGACCTGTTCCCTCATGTTATCCAGTAGGGGAATGGCTGTGAGTATTTCTTTGGGTATGGTAGGAGGTGTTGGGAAAAGTTTGAACTGAACTTGTCAGCCAGCAGGTTTGCTCTAGTTTCAGGCTAAGTATAAGTGTTGCCATTCATAATTAACTTGGCACATTGCTGAACATTTCCCCTTGGTTTATCATCATAATTAAAAAAATATATATGGTTATCTTTCACCTGGGAGGCTATTTTATCTTGTAGTTTGCTTTGGCAGATTTGCCCATCTCCCTAATTTGTTTGTTTAGACTGCTGAGTGTCTTTTTTTCACTGCTTTGTCTGTTCTTTCTTGACTTTGTAGAGGATTTTTTTCCTTTTGATGAATAGCCTATTTATGCTAAGGGTCCACTAAAGTGGTTTACTTTTGCCAGTAATCATAAGTTTGACTATGACAGGTACTGTCTCCTCTATGCAGCTATAAATGCAATTGTACAGTGCTTTTGTGTACAGCTCAGATAAGACTTTGGTGTCATCCAGGTTAGGAAGGACTTGGAAGTTTAATAAGCTGTCACTTAGTTTGAGGTAATTACCTTAGCAAAGTTCTTAACAAGTTTGGAGTTTGATAGATGTTCTTGGTTATTTTAACACTAAAGGAAATCATTTTGTGGTCAGATCTTACTGGGGAGGAGTTAATGTGTGGAAGGGAGCAGCATCCCCCCATGTTCATTAGTACCTGATCTATGTACCTCTAGATGGAGAGCTACTTAGTTGCTCCAGGGTGTTTGTGCTGACAAACACCAAAACCTCTGAGCAAGTAAATTATGTGTCTTATAAGTCTCCCAGTTTATGGAGGGGTAGTTAAAGTCACCCATAAGTATGGTGTTATGCTGAATGTTAAGAAAATCCAGTAGGTTTATGTAGGGGGTGTGGTTTTCAAGAATCATGTTAGGGGTTCTTTGGGATACCAAAATATATGAAAGGCATTGTAGCCATTAATAGCCAGAATGCTTTCCATGGTCCTGAACCATGTTTCTGTGATTGCATATATGTCTGTGTTCTCCAGGGTGATGAGTATTTCAAGGAAGTGCAGATTTTTATGTAAATTTTTGGCCTTTAGCAACAGTAGCTTTAGGTAGTCATGAGTGATTTTTGTTGTGTTGGAGGGTTTAACAACTTAGCACAGCATAAAAAGGCACTATGGGGATAGATAACATTTTTGTCAGTATCTGGAAGTCAAGTTTTGACAAGTGCAAACCATCTCTTGCAAAGCATTGTGGTTTGCCGATCATGTCTCCCTAGGCTGACAGATATTGGATCCCTTTGTGATACCAGAAACTAAGCCAATTGTTGAAGTCAGTCATTTTTTACTGGTATTGTGGCATCATCATTGGTGAATGTAGGATGCTATTCAAGGTTAGATTCATACCAGAATGGGACACATGTTCAGAGAGATCCATCATATATCTCTTCATATAGTCCAGTGAGGTACATCTAAGGTTGTTTATATCCACATGGACTATGATCATGTCATACCATGTCATACTGGTACTTGTGGTTTAAAGACCTAAGTCCATGTTTGATCTGTTGGATCCTGGCTCAAGACATACAGCTCACTGTGAGCTTTTCCTTGTTTAGCCTGGTAAGGGGGACATCAGTATGTCTTGCAATGCAATCCCCAATAAATAAAATATTTATTTATGCGGTGTGTTGCCTTATGGGCTTGGAAATGGGGATCCTACGATTTTTCAGAGTTATGTGTTGTGTGAGGTGTTGTCTTGTCTGAGTGTGTGTGGGGCCACTGAAAGATGTTTTTAGGAGGTCTTGTAGGTTTGGGTAGATTACATTTGAGTACCTCTACATATGTGAGTCTATATTCATAAGTTCACAGGTTCATAGGTGTTTACCAGGCTAACAACCACAAGGGGTGTTTTAAGCCTAACCATGCATTCCAAATCTCTGACAAGTTATGATACCCTTGATGAGTGTAAACAGGGGCTTGGGAGATGAAACATTTACAGGCAGAGGCCTGAGAGATGAAACATTTATAGGTTGCCTGTGTCCATAGGTGCTAAACCAGGGATGAATTTCTTGCTCTCCATCCAATTATCCATGTTGCACTTGAATGAGGTTAGGGAGGAACTCTGCTTCACATGGATGGGGCGCCTGTTCCATAGACAGGGTAGTCTCTGTAATATATATCTGTCTCTCCAGCAGGTCCAATTTATATCACAGGCAAAGTTTAAGGCTTTAGAATGGGTAATTCTGGTGCTGTTTGTTTCGTGGACATGCAGTAGGCCCATCAGAGTGGACTCTGACAATGCCCTGTATGTCAGGCATAGCTTTCCCCTCAACAGCCTGTAGAAGACAGAATACAGGGATAGGAATATGAGGCAGTCTGCATAGGAAGTTTTGCTCATGATCCATATTCTTTAGTGAGTAACCTCTGTGAACTTTCCAGTTGCTGGATATGCATGGTTAGGTACATACCAAAGGGGGCACTGTACTTAATCATAGGTCTGATGAATGCTGAATGCAGTGGGAACAATTACTTCCTTGGACATAGATGCCATTTCATTTTCTATAAGTTGTGCAACATAGAATGATTTCCTCACTACTGTAGACATGTGATGTTCAAGGGCTACATTATTGTCTATGTGTGGCCCTAAGTACTTGACTACTGTGTCGACTCCAAGGGGTGTTTTGTCAATATGATAATTACTAGGGTTGGAATGCTTCCCGAAGGATACTATTATGTATTTCTTGGCATTTAGTTTTAGTCCATGGTTCTGACTCTAGTTGTTTGTCTGTGTCAGTCCTTTTGGGAGAATATTTGTGTCAGTGTGGGATTCAAGGACAGCTCCTAATTTGTAATCCTCCATTTTAATCATCTCCTAATTTGTAATCATCTGCAAATTTAGTCAGCTAGAGACAATTGACGTTGGCCTTGGCTTCAGAGAAGTAAATGCCAAAAAGAAGTGGTCCAAGGACCAATCAAAACTGCATCATGGTAATCGACAATATGTTTGTTCATTAGTGTTGGTAGTGAGTGTTTTCGGTGTAACACTGACAACCTGGTTTGTATTTTTCATGTGTGTACATGAGAGCTTTGCCTCCAATTACATTGTATATATATATATATATATATATATATATATATATATATGTTTTTCTGTTCTAAAATTAAATGGTTGTCAGTGAACATGAGGCAGTAATTACACTGCCTCAGGATGCCCCTATCTACCAGGCCAGAAACAGAGATGACAAGGAAGTGCCTATCCATTATACCAGATTCTTAGTAGATGGGAAGGAGTAGGGGAGAGTCACTTAAAGTTCTAAGTAAGAGTGTTTAGTAGTATACTATAGCATGATCTGCATTGGTGCTGCGCTGTGCACAAACTCTCAACTCTTCAAGCATCTATGAACGGGAGGAGACTATAGAGAGCATTTCCTATACAGGATTTTAAACTGGAGAGGTTTTCTTATATATAAGGTGGCAGGATGAGTGACATTTACAAAGTTAATCCCTCAGGTCAATCAGATAAACACACAATTAGCCTTACAAAAGCAGTTCCCAACTTAGATGGGTTGAATCAGCCCTCTGCTGGGGTATAAGGCAATAGCAAACAAGTTGATAGTTCATCAGGGAGCCAACTCTGGAAGGAAATTTCTATAGACCTTAGATCACTGTAGAATAATAGATTTGTAATATATGAATAATTAATATCCTGTCATACTACTAGTACCAAAAGTAGGGTTGATACATCTTGTGATGCAGAAAAACAGACCAAAGCCACACCCCCTGCACTACCCATAACTCCTCCCAGGCCCAACCCATCTCTATCCACATCCATGACACTTTTATGATGCAAATACCTATATCATTAGAGCTGAACATCCCATTTAGTACATATTTATGCACCTAATCTATGTCTGTTACTCTCTTTTGTTGTTGTTGTAGACTATCTTGGACCCCACTACATCACTTTAGCAATGTTTTGTTAAAAAAAAAGACAGAGTTTGGCTTTTAACAAACTTCAGCATTCTGTTCACACTTCTACACAGAATACTGGAGTTTGTATAGTGCTTTTCTACTACCAGAGAATCACTGTGATTTCCGGATAGTCCGGAAAAATACCAGATTGGTGGCAAGCCTAACCAGGAGTCAAAAGTGCTGAAGACTGAAGTTTATCCTGTGAACATTCAGCTTTCCCATTTATAAGATATTGATATTAAATTGGGAATCCAGTCCATTCATTCATTCATAAAGTAGATCTTCCAACATAGTTTGTACAGAATTGCAGTCATCACATATCCGTTCAGCAGTCCATACACTACCAGACAAATGGTTTGTCTCCTACAAATATCAACAGTGAATACAATTTACTATAAATAATGTAGAGCACTGAATTACATCATCGTTTACCACTTGTACTTTCCTACATTGTTCATGACTACTCCTGTTGGAATACCATGTGATACAGCCATTGGGAGGAATATCTGCAGGTACAGTCTAGGATATAATACAGCCTTTTCTTAAGGTATCATGATCCACAAACAATCGTTTTCTATGGCACTATCCATTTTGCTCTACTATAATCTAAAGAATGAGAAAAATAGAAAAATTATCTATTATAAGTGCTATTCTAATCTTGAGTGAGGAGGCCCTCCAATAAATGGAAGCACACTGTATATCATAAGCATATATGCTTGCGATTCTATCAAAAATAAAGTCAAATTGCTGAATTGGTCTATGGCAATGTTCTTCTCATTGTCCAGCAATGTATGCATAAACAGCGGTACACTAAGATAAGTTTAACTGTGTACATACGTCAAACAAAAAATTAAGCATTCATTTAAAGATTCCATTTTTAGTCTCTTGAAGTCCACTAAGAAATCATACAGTACTTCTCACCATAAGTCTATAATTAATTAGTTCTGTGATATACACAGGTGGTGCAGTGGCTGCCTAATGATCAGATAGCATTGCTTGCATCCAACATATTGTTCTCTTTTCAAGCTTTTAAATGCACTTTTAAATATATCTTCATTGAAACATGAGACTGATACAGAATATCAAACTTTGGTCATAGTGCCAAAAACAGAGACTTTTTCCATACTCTTCTGAAATTATATATGTTCCTTGATTAGAGGCTATTTTTTTTTCTTTCACTCGACAGTAAGTTTTTTCCATTACCTTTGAGCAATGGGCCAATAAGATCTATGTGTCCTTTTCTGAAGGTGACATGTCTCTGACAGCATAGCATTCTAACGTGAGTGTTTTTCAAAATTACACAATGAATAAGAAGCAGATCTTTGGCACCCTTTGCCAAATCTTAACCGAGTTCTTTCTAGCAGCATGCCTGTCTTAAACTGTAAAGCATTTTTTTTCTTTCTGCATGGATTGGTCTACAGTAAATATCATAGAACTATATTTGGATATGTTTGGAAGCTATCACTTGCCTTAATACAACATGTCACTTATACAAATATATGAGTACTGCATCCGTTAACCTACTAGGTAACATGCATTTCTCATATTAAACCCTCCAGTGAATATAATTCCACTTTTTTGTTCATATTCCAAGTGGACTTTGTTGTCTATAGAGACTGCTCAAGGAAATTGTGCAAATGAATACACGCTTGTAAAGGGATATCTTCTCAAGACAGACTAAATTATCTTGATGCTCACTCAGTCACATGATGATACATTTGGCTGGAGTATGCCTAGCCTGTTGGGATTTAGATAACATAGAGTTTAGTTTGAACTTGTGGTCTGCATTTTTATCTGTTTATGCATCAGCATTGTGTTGTATACAATTCAGAGGTTCAATACTATCAGAAGAAGACGCTCATTTTCATTTCTTTGGCTACATACCACAATAAGCTTCCTACTTTTATTATATGTTTAAACAATAGTGCCACATAAAAGAAACCTCTTGACTGGTCAGCGGACCCCTCTGTCTTTGCCTCAACTGTTTTGGGGTGTGTGTTCTAATTTGGCCACTTTAGCAGTAACACAGATAATCACAAAAGTATAAAACTGTATAGTTCAAAATGTCATCTGCTAAAATACACGCCAGAATGTAGAAATCATTGTGTATTTCTTTCTTCTTAGCTTGAGCCTTGATAAAGCTCTAATAACTGCATATGATACATTTGTAAGGATGGACTGAGTCCTTGTGTGACTGTTGCATTCCCTGCTGCAGGTCGTCTCCTTTTCTTTATTTCTACATCTCAGTGAAGTTTAATAAAATAATTTTTTCTCTTCTTCAATGAATGTTACAAGTTCCACCTTTTCAGTTTTTTCCACTGTCTTCCTGGTGATCATATCAGTGTCACCGATTCACTGTGTTGTTCATGTATTAAACTGCTCCTGAGCATAATGACAGCTACCTCCCTGGGGAGAAAGACAAAATGTGCCAGGAACTGAATTCTATGTAAAACATAATGTGCAAGGGACTGAAAACTACTTGGGCATGTAATAATCCTTCTGCATGATGTGCTTAAACTATGTTTGTCTTTTAAAACAATAGTCATATACTTCCAAAAAAATGTTGTCTATCATTGGACATGTTAAGTAGCATCAGTTGTGTTTCCGCTAGTACCTTGAGTAGTGCTTTCTTTTTGGCTACAGTGGCAGGGATATCACCTCACAGAGTGCTTGCCTCTTGCAGTTATCCATTATCCTACTCAACAACCCCACTACATTGTCATCCCCTTTTCTTATATTACCAGCTACATCTACAAACAAGTACACATTATACTAAGCCTTAGGAGTCGACTTCCCTACTTCCTGCAGTCCTTCAGCTATTATTACATCACAAACATGTAGTTCTTCCTGCAACATGCTGCATCCATGTCCTTCACAGATATGACAGGTTTTCCACCAAGTCCAAAACATGTTTTCCATCTCAGTCTTCAGATAACTGAAGTTATTTTCTTTATTTTATATTTAGAAATTGGTGCTGCAGTAGCGTTGTCGCCTCACAGTAAGACGTTGTCCTGTTCGATTCTCAGCTAGAGCATCTTGTGTGTGGAGATATGCATAAATGGGCGGACCTTCGTTGAAGGTAGTGCATCAGGGCTGGCAACTCGGCACGTAAAAATCTACTGCCAATCATTAGCGGACTGGAGTTCCGCTGTGGTGACCCCTAATCGGGAAAAGCTGAAAGACACAACAACAACTACAATGTAAAGTATGTTATATTATTTCACTTAGATAGACAGATAGATAGACAAATGTATCATAGTCCGTGAGACAAGACTAAACTTGTATATTAAGTCCTTTCATCCCTAAACTTATACAAGACCTCTTTATTTGAAATATTTGAATGACACTTCTAAATTTAAAAACTAGCCTCACAGTCAAAAAATAAAAGTGCAGCAGTGAATCAAGAAAAAAAATACTTTGACAAAAAAGAATAGTTAATGCTCACTGCAACCGTAATTCAACTTCTACCATTCTATAATACCTTTTCAAGTATTATTAAAAATATCTTCTTTCAAAAGGCTTCCATTTCAGTAGAGATATTGGATCATTAAGGAGATAAAACATTGTAGAATTAAATTACAGCTGACACTAACTCACATTTCTCCAATAAGGAGTTAGTCTCTCCCTCAAAAACTGACATCAACCAGATGCAGCACAAAAATAAACATTTTTAAAACCATTACATTAAACATTGTGCATGTATAATGATAATGCAGATTCAGCATGCCACTTCTTGATGGTCTATTAATGTTTATAAATTCAATGCTGTACTTTGCCTATAGTTTTAGCAACATAGAATGCTTTACAGCTTGCATAACTATCTAAATAAAATATGTCACAAGACCAACATGTTTGCCTCAATAGTAGTTTAAAACAGAAACATAGCCACATACGTTCCTACATTAATGTATTTTCAATATTGACTAAAAACTGCATGCATGTGTACGTAGTTTATTAGGAACAATAATCTGTAATAGATGCTATGCAAGAACTTAAAATCATAACATTTCTTATTCACGCGATTCTGTACAGCAACATTAAACACATTGTATACCCTTCAAATATTCCCATTTTAATCACTGGCGTATCTATACTATAACTAATTACCATAGTTAACATCCACTTGGAAATTTTAACTGAGCACATGTTATTGTTAACACACCCATTTACCCTACCTAGTAAAATATAAGCATATTTCTCAAATATTTCTGTTTTCGCCTTGGTCAATATTTTGTCATGTCTTCCTTGTAATCTTTTTTCAAAATTAATTTTTATATGGCACATTGCATGTGAAACTCTTGATTATTTGAAACTAGTTTAGATACCTTAACTGCTAGACTTTAAATGGCAGCATTTTATGTCCAACAGATGGCAAATTGATGCAAGTAAATATCTGTTAGTGTTAGTAAATATCATTTCTTATAGGTTGTGGCCTTAAGACACATCAAGAAATGCATTTGCACTGTGTCAAATTTATTTTTGACTTTTAAAAAAATGTTGGTATTGTTTAAATAAGCCATAGAATCATATAGCTACTGTTTTGTGCCACCCCAGATAATAAACTTATTAAAAATATGGGAAACATTGATTAAACTGAGAACAGCAAAACTGGTTAATGACTTACTCTCCCCTACTATAATGTTGGTATACACAGATGTCACTGCTATACAAACAGCTATTGCACTGATCTGTTGATAATAAGTGTGACAAAAAAAAAGAAAATGTTCTTCAAAATCAAGTCATTAAACAACACATTCCCTGGGATACATTTACAACTGTGTGGTCTTTGTGCTAAGCGTACATGATTTAAGTGGGTTAGTTTTATGAGGAGCAGCGCTAATCGAATATATGCATGCTGTCCATCATGCCTGTACATTTCACTATTTCATGGCCAGCAATAGTGTTCATGGCCATGGAAAAGTGCTTGTAAGCATCGACACAGAATGCAAACAGAAGAGCTTGCCTATAGGCCAACCTAAAATATGAGAAAGTGTTGCAGTCCTGAAGTATTAAGGGCAAGTACAGTGAAAAAATTCAGAAGGAGCAGAAGTAAAATGGGGGAATTGTACACAAATAATAATGCTCTGTGTTGCATAATTAATACAGAAGGGGAGATGGATAAAGTATACTGATATATTGCAGACAAATGTGCTGAAGTGAAAAGTTCTAACATAAATCCTGCCATATTGATGTAATAATAATTAATAAACATAGTAGGCAGCACAAACTCCAAATGACAGAAACAGCAGCAGTGGGTCCAGGTACAGAAGCCGACTCACAGTTTATCCAAGAATTTATTCAATAAAACATAAAAAAGTGTAGACACATAAAAGCCAGTAATCCAAAAGGTATAAACAGTATTCAAAGCGCTTTCATCTCTGGACATTCAGAGACTTTTTCAAGGAATGACCAGAGACAAAAGCGCTTGGAATACTGTTTATACCTTTTGAATTGCTGGCTTTTTTGTGTCTACACTTTTCATATGTTTTATTGAATAAATTCTTGGATAAACTGTGAGTCGGCTTCTGTACCTGAACCCGCTGCTGCTGTTTCTGTTAATGATAATTAATGTCAATGAAATACAAAACTTGCACACATAAAAATGAGCATGTTAACTAAGGATGTGATACGGATATAAAGCTGTAGCATAACAAAGGGGAGTTAAAATATGATATACATGTTAATAAAATGCTGACATAAGATAAGAGTTAGCAAGGACAGAAGATGAATGCATAGACTGCAGTTTTGCATACGAGATCTATATACAGGGATTTTATGTATGCAAGTTAATGCAACTGTTGTTTTCTTCTCCTCAGCATGTATACTCATGAACAAATAAGCCTTACAACTGCAATGTCATGCACATCAGAAATTGACATGTTTTTTCAACTAAATGTCAGCTGCACCCATAAGAAATTGGTTTCTCACTTATAAACATGTAGTAGGCAAGCATGTGCTGTATAGTCATATAAATGCTACATGGTAATATAATAACACTCAAAACGCATACATGACAAATGCCAACACAGATCACACGACATTTCATTATTCAGGTTTTCCACTGGAAATGTGCAAACATCTCAGACATTGTTTTACTGGGAATGCTCACATGGAATTAGAGGAAACAGCATAACAGCATAACAGCAATTCAACAACAACCCACAAGCAAGTGTTACAACAGAGGATCACAGCTTCTGGTGGTCTGGTAGGATGCCATACAGGAAGAAACATTAATGGAAGCCATCATCTTCCATTAAGCTGTATAGTGTGAGGAAATCAATTGCAGTAATAAAGAATTGTTCAGATTTGGAAATGCAATACAGAGAATAATTATTTTGGAAATAGGTAATGCCTGCTGTGAGCAATCATGTCAGTTTGAAACACCTGCCAGTGAAGACATCAAAGCGATTCATACCAATTGTGCATGCCACAGAAATACATATATTGGTTATGTCATGAAGAAGACCCTTAAAGGGCTCAGAACACTTTCTTAACCCCTACCTTGTAAGTCAGTTACTTTTGCTTGAAAAAGGTGGCCCTCTGACTGAGCCATAGCTGATGTCTGTGTACAAGCCACTACTGCCTGACAGACAGATGGCAGCAAGCTCAAACCCCAGCCTAGGATTATATGCTGTCTACAGACCTATGTATTTATTACATCTGCCACAGCAGATAGGAAGGACACAGTCACAAATAAGTAAAATCAATGTGTGCAGTAAGAAAGGAGTTATGAATATAATATACACAATCTGATTTAATCAAATGCTGAAAAGAAGCTACACATGTTACTGTCCACACAACAGTGAGCAGTTTCCATCATGAAGTATACACATTGTCAGACATTTGAATGACAATCCATCTATGTAGGTATATCATACAGGCCAGTATTCAATGCACATGCCGCATGAGAAGTGACACCATGACATGCCCCAAATAACCATTTCACTGCCATGCAATCACAACCTGTGATGATATATCATTGTCTAATATAAAATGGATAACAATAACTAGATACAATGGTGTTTATGTAATATCAGTGCAATTATATAATGTTGCTGTCTGAGGAATTGAACAGCAAGTCATGTGACTTTACTGACTAATGACATTTGGATGAACCACAAGCACCACAGTGGAAGTCTTAACGCAAGTGTGAGACTCCACTTATGATAACTTATTTCATCAGATGTATATGTTGTAAACAATCTCTTTGAGATAAAAATGATGGTGGAGGCTCTCCTACTGTAAATGGGCACATTATAACTGTGGTGGATGCCATTCATACATTACGGTATAAGGCCACACAATGCTGACAGTCACTGAATGTGTATGTCGAACAGCTGAGCATTTGACAACAGAAAATGCATGATATTATAAGAGTGAATGTGTCATGGCAGAAGTGTCACCACAACTGCGAGGTATGTTAGTATCTCAAGGTCTTATATCATGTTATTGCTGCAAGGTATATATGTGCCTGTAATTGCTGCACTAAGGCAACAGCATACAAAATGTCATCTCGTTCCCTCATGCCAGAGGATAATACTTACTATATACATTATGTAAAGAAAATGTAATCGTGATTATTCTTCTGAATAAAAGCATTGCTATGTGAGAAATAATCATGTTTTTTTATGAGAGGAATCAACATCTATACATATACACAGTAGTGTTAGCAATATGTGCAGTCACAATAAGACTGAAACAATGTAGTCTAAGCAGTAATGGCTGGATTTGAATTATGGCATGTTGTGGTACAACTGGAATAGTGGACAGTTCAATGGAAGATACCACCACTGTTTATTAGTTGGTTGTTTATGTTAAAATGTGGTTGAAGGGCACAATAACTGTACAGCTACTGATCAAATATGTATTTGAAGAGAAGTACACACCGTGTGAGGGTGAAGGACACACTCACCGCTGGTCTCAAACATCCTACATATGTAGTTACACAGTATACAAAGCACAGTATCAAAGTCATGCAACACAGGAGAATTTTCACTCCAACTTTGAGATACTGCAGTCATGGTAGGATTATGTAATCATTGTGTGCACAGAAAGTTTTTCCATCTGGGGATGCTAGAATCTGCTAGTGAAACAGTGTGTCTGTCAAAGGAAAAATATACTTTAAAAATGATCAAAACACGGTAGGTTCAGGTTAAGGCACTTTAATCTTGCAGCAAGGAGACAGAAACATGCTAATACAGAGTTTGTCTAACTAGAAACAGGAAATACTTTCATTTTTATACACTTTCTAATAAGACATTGCCTACCAAGCTGACGTAACAAATCACAAGTCTTTTCATCATCATTTACTAATAATTGCTCTCATGAAATTCTGCTGATTTATCAATTTTTGTGAGAAACTTCCTAAGGAAAACAATGTGGCCTTGGCTACCACCGGTTAGATACATGCAATGTTACCATTCAAGGTACTATGGTTAATTCAAACACAAAGCAAGCAGTTCATTTCTCTAATAATCCTTTGTCTACACTATCTCTAAGATTCTGCAGCTGCACATGTTCTCATACTTCGAACAGAGCTGATTGTTTAAAATCATTACATTTACAGGATATAGCATTGTTCATTCATTCTCTCCTGACATAGCAGATAAGCACCTGCTTCTCAAGTACATTTCCAAAAGGCATAAACATTAATATTGCTGTGCTAGCAATTACTAGGTCAGAGGGCATCTTGTAAGTTTCAGAAAGCACACTGCAGTTTCAAAAAAGCATCTTTTCAATCTCATATGAAACTCAATTTATATATAAAATAGTGCATATAAAATAGAATGAAAAAACATGTTAACTCATTTAGCTTCTAATTAGCATTAAGCATACACAAAATAATACATATTTTTCTGACATTTCCCCCTGTTAATACTTTTTAATTCTATTTTCAAAAAGAATAAACAGTTTGCTTCTTTTCCTAACCTCTTCCATTCAGGATTTGCATTTAAAAAAGTCATTCAGTTTAAAACTTTATGAAAGTGTTTCACATTCTAGCAGCTCTTCAAATTCAGTACTCTGATACATAGTCTCAGAAACTGATATATCTATAAATTCTTTAATTAATTTCTTCATGCAGGGGATTCCACAACAAACACAAGCTCCTATCAGGAGTAATCCCACACAAATGGCAATCAAGATGTTCATTAGGATGGAACCCCACCCCCCCAAACAAATTCTGGAAAAAGTCCGTCAGAGGGTTTGGGCCTGGTTTGGTCATGGCCGACACTTGCTGTATCACCTCAAAGTGGTCATTAATTTCATGCTGATGACCTGGTATATACGCACAGCATTCTTCTTTGATTAAAGCACACGTACCACCCCTCGCCACTAGGGTGAAGTCAAGAGCCATTCGGCTCTGGAGAACTACAGTTCTCATAGCATTCAGTTCATCAGTTATCAGTTCAAGAGCAGAGAAAGTTGCATTACTCATCACTTCGAGAAGTTTAGACAGTTTTCACAGCTTCCAAATCGATTTAACTATGCCATATGCAGGTAATATACCTGCCCATGATATAACAGCATCACTCAAGTCCATTGCGTCAATTTGGTGCCCACAGTATGATGGTCTTTCTAGCCCGCTTCGATCTGTCCTACTGGATTTTCAGGCTTTTTAACAGTTTTCTTGGTCACATCTCAAGTATTTCAAATATTTCCCTGAGGCAAGACTGCAGTGTGTCGTATGGCCGGGACCAGGTACCCCCCAAAAAAACTGCCGGACCAATTCTCAGGTAACCATTTATATGCTTTTTTACCACACATAAAATAACAATCCTCTACTTTAGTAGTTACTTTGTTACGAAATGACTGCCCTGCATGAAACATTTTCCTATCAATTACAGATAACTGTTTAAAAAGTACAGGATTACGTTGCACTTGGTCAAGAGTCTTATGCATGGATTTGAGAAATGATAATTTGAACTACAAGTTCCACCCAGATTATTTGCTTTGGTATAACATTTATTTGTATAGTCACATTACACTTGCTCCAACCCACTTGAACTGTGTCATTCTTGTAGAAACATACAATTCCCTTTTGTGTTACAGGCAAATACAGTGCTACCTTATCAATATGCTTTAACAGATACTGTGTCAAAAACCAGATTTTCCCAGGTCTCATTAACCCCTAGGGGGGTAGCAATCATTAATAACCCCCTGTATGCTGTTGGTATGGCTGTGCAGATCCAGCAGTTAGAAACATTAAAAGTCTCAGCATACACATGTGTAATTGCCTGATAAGTGTTAAAGTTTGGATGCCAGTCTATGTTTGGTTCATCACGTTTAATCAGTTCAACTTTTGTGGCAGGAAAAAGGAAAGGCCACAACAAAAAGAACAATGTTATTAGCATAGCTATCATAATAATCATGCAAGTTTTCTGAGGTTGTTCAGTGTCTCTATTTGCTCTACCTGGTCATTTTGTTCTCGTTGTTCAACAGTAACAAGGTTTTTGTCCAGTTCAAAGTTCTTAACCAGTTTACAGTGTGTCAAATGAATCCAAGATGCTCGCTCCGCGATCTTGACTGCAGTGGGTGTCTACAGTAGTACCTGGTATGGCCCTTCCCACTTCAGAAAACTCCAATTTTTTCTCTTCACTATCTTCACGCAGACCCAGGTGCCTGGGGCTACTGCTGCTTCCGATTTCGTTTGCGCTTTATCTGAAACAGAATTTAACTGCAAAAGTTTGTTATTCAAAAATCGCCTCATATACCCTGCAAGTGAACTGTCAGCCTCCTGCTCTGCAGACATGAAAGGTTCCCATTGAGGTGTATAATATGCCCTCCCAAACAAAACTTCAAAAGGAGTTAATCCTTTTGCATTTGGAACAGTTCTCATGCTCAACAGTGCCAGAGGTAAACAGTGCACCCAGTTCTTTTGCGTCTCACTAATCAATTTCCTAAGTTTACTCTTCAACACCCCATTATGCCTCTCTACTAATCCTGTAGATTTGTTTTTCAATGATATCCCGAAATAGCAACTAAGTTGTTGTATTGTTTGATTTACAAAATGTGTGCCATTGTTACTATAAATCTTTTCCGGTATGCCAAATCTCGGTATAATTTCTTTAACAAGGACTTTTGCAACAGTAGCTGCATCTGGATTTTTAGTTGGAAAAGCTTCCACCCATTTGGAAAACATATCTATAATGACAAGGCAGTACTTCTTATTTTCGCATTTGTTCAGTTCTATAAAATCCATACAAATAGTATGAAATGGATACGGTGGTGTAGGGAAACTCCCTTGCTTAGGTTTCAATGCCCCTTGTGCATGATGCTTGTTGCAAACATGGCATGCTGCACAAAATTTTTTTGTGTAATTAGTAAATCCATACATCGTAAACACTCGATTCACTAACTGTACCATCCCCCCTGTTGAGACATGGCTCTGCCCATGGCTCAACAAAGCTGCATATCTAAACAAGTTAGATGGTAGAATTGGTTTCTTCTCTTTGGAGATGTACAGTCCCTTCTCAAGGATTGCTTCTCGTTTTATCCATTTCTGTTTTTCTACATTTGTAGTAAGTGTCTGCATTGTTTTTAACATTTCTAAATTTAAAATCTCAGAAGGTTGTAATTCCTCGCTCAAAAGAAAAACTTCTGAAGCTGAAGCTGCCTGTTTTGCAGCTGTATCAGCCCTCGCATTACCTTTTGAAATTCTATCCTGTTGCTTGGTATGAGCTACGCATTTGCAAATAGCTACTTTCTGAGGTAACTGAATAGTCTAACAAATCTAAAATAAATTGCGCATGGTTAATTGGTTTACCAGTAGATGTTATCATTCTCCTATTTTTCCACTGCTGCGCAAAAACATGTACAGTAGAAAAAGCATACTGACTGTCAGTAAAAATATTCACTTTCTTACCATTTGCTAAGGTACATGCCCTCGTCAAGGCAATCAATTCTGCTGCTTGTGCAGATAAGTTGTGTGGTAAAGACTTCGCTTCTAAAATCTCGGTATCAGAAACTACTGCATACCCCACTAGATTCTGTCCTGTAGGACCACTTCTGCACGAGCCATCCACGTAGTATGTCACCTTGGCATCATCCAAGGGAACATCTGCAAGGTCTTTTCTAGGTAGTGTCTTTTGCTCAATCTCCTGCCGGCAGCAGTGTGGTTTGCCATCTGCAGGGGTTGGGAGCAAGGTTGACGGGTTCAAAGTTGTGCATCGTTCAATTGTCATATGAGGTTGGCTCAACAGTATAGTCATACAGGAAAGATGTCTATCAGGAGAAAGATATGCTACTTTTTCTTGCAGTAAAATAATTGCGACTGCATGAGGCCCTCTCAATGTGAGAGGGTGGAACAATACTACTGAGGCTGAAGCCTGCACTGCCATTGTAGCTGCACCTACTGCTTGTACACAGTGGGGCAAGGATCGCGCCACTGGGTCTAACTGTGATGAATAGTAAGCTATGGGGCGTTGTTTGTCCCCATGCTGTTGTGTTAACACTGATGTCATATAACCTTGCTTACAGTCTACAGTTTGAAAAAATCGCTTATGATAGTTTGGTAATCCTAAAACTAAGGAAGATGCTATCAATTGTTTCAGTTTGCAGAAAGATGATTCTGCTTCTGGTGTCCACTGTAATAAATCCTGTGCTGCCATCGGCTTTTTGAATATCAAATTAGTCAGCAGAGCAGATTCCAAAGCATAATTCGGTATCCAGTTCCGACAAAAGTTAGTAGTTCCCAGGAAGGACATAATTTCCTTCTTGGTAGTTGGTCTAGGTGCTTGTAATATTGCTGTTTTTCTGTCTTCATCTAATATTCTGCCTTCTTTGGATATTACATATCCCAGGTATTTAACCTGTTTTCTCCAAAGCTGCAGTTTGTTTTTGTTTACCTTGTGCCCCTGAGTAGCTAAACATTGTAATAATGATATGGTATCCTCTCTGTATTCTTGCTGGGTGGGGGCTGCCAGCAGAATGTCATCTACATAAAGCAAAATCTGACTACCTTTCGGTGGGATAAATCCCACCAGGTTACTTGCCATTTCCTGTGCAAATATTGTTGGACTTTCACAATATCCCCGTGGTAATCTCGTATATGTATACCGTTTCCTTTGAAATGTAAATGCAAACCAATGTTGGCTGTCTGGGTGTATCGGTATCGAGAAAAATGCATTGCTAATATCTACATCAGAAAAATACTTCTGTTGAGGTTTCAAATCATTCAATAAGGTGTGTGGATCTGGCACCGTTGGTGCCCTGGGTATAACTGCGTCATTCACAGCTTGTAAATCTTGGACCATACGCCATTCCCCGTTTGCTTTCCTAACAGGAAATAAGGGTGTATTACATGGTGAATCAGGAGATTCTATTAAGACTCCTTCCTTAAGTAAGGCTGCTATTATAGGTTTGATCCCTATCTCTGCGTCCTTGCTCAAGGGATACTGTCTTTTCTGAGGTCTAAATGCTGATTTTGGCATAATAGTAACTGGTCCTGCTGTACGAATAAGTCCTACATCTGATTTCCCCTGTTGACCAGAGCGTCTCTGGTATGTCTAGTAAGGCTTTTTCCTCTTCCTCCAGTAAGAGTAATACTCAGCTATCCTCACTTGCCTGCGAGTGCACAGCTGGGTGTGTCTGTGTTATCCAATTCAATTTCTGCTTCTGTACTCCCTGTTCAGGGAGTTCTAACTCTGTCTGTTTTTCCCACCTTGTGACTTTTTCTCCTAGGTCTGCCCACTTCAAATTTCTATTTTTAGTTAAGCTCACATGTGGTAATCGATTAGATTTGTAGAGTGCTAAAAATTCCTGGGGCAATGAACAGCTTATTACACTGTTCCCTTCTGTGTCCCAGTACAAATTTCGTAATACTAGCCTATTAGCATGGTTTTTAAACAACTCTTGCTCATATTCTTTATCAGGTCCTGGTCTATTACAGTAATATAGAGTACAATGCAACAAATGCTGTTTGTCAGTGTCAAGGGAGGGGGATTTACTGATGGCTACGTTCATCAGTTCTTCGGTTACTGCCCCTGGACCAGACGTAACTAAGTCCTGGCTGTACCAATAATATGTTTCACCCTCTGGTCGCACTACAAAAGTATCCATTTGTCGCTGTGCTTCCATACCCTGCATAGTTGGAACTATGGCTATGCCAAATATCTGCATCAAGTCTCTGCCCAAGAGATTTACTGGGCATTTTGCAGAAACAATTTTGCTTTTCTGGGTCATTCCTGAAACGGGGTCAGTTATTGCTATGTCGTGGGAGAGTGGCTCCCAATACAGCTGTCCATTAGCTGCTTTCACTAGTATGTAATCTGGTGATTCTGAATCTTCTGGTAGTTTGGAAGGATGTATCAGGGTCCGTGAAGCCCCTGAGTCACACAGAAATTTGACTTCCCTAACCTCTACCAGAAGCGTAGCTTCCGGTTTTGTGTCTGCTAAGTAGAGCTCTAGGCTCAATAATGCTAAGTCCAAACTTTCATTTTCTTCATCATCTATGAATTCCTGTACATCCTCTATCCCTTCTGTCACATCCTCTACCCTTGCTACCACATTTGCATTTGTCTTTTCCTGTTTATTCTTATCAAGTTATTCCTGACTATAATATAGTCATTCCTCACCCTCCTTATCTTCCGTAGTTACCTTCTTATTTAGCCTGCAATCCCTTGCCAAATGGCCCTTTTTTCCCGCATTTAAAACATTCACCCCTTTTCTTTCTTTCTTCAAAATCTTCTGATCGTTTATCAGAATGTTTGTTTCCCTGGGCATTTTTCTTACCCTTCTTCCCAGTTTGTGCTACAAAGACTTCTGACCCATCTTCTACTGCAAATACTTGAGCTTTCTTTTTCTTTTTGCTATTAAAATGCCTTTCGGCATGTCTCACATATTCAAGTAATGACTGTAATCTACTTGTACAATGATCTACCATGTGCTTTGTAATGAAGCTGCTAATGGGAGTAATACTGCCTTTTAAGAACGCATTCTTTAGCTGTTGCTCATATGGGGAATCATGTGTTTGATCTTCAGGTACCTGCATTCCACAATGGTTATTAAAACATTCTAATAATCTAGCATAATATCTATCAACAGTTTCACCTTCTTGTTGTATGCACTGATTAATGCAAGTCCAATCAGCCCTAGGCTTCCATTTCTCAGAGATTCAGTCCATCAGACCTTTCACTCTGTTGTCCAGTTTTGCATTACTATGTGGGAGTGGTCTAAGCTCTGCATCACGGGGATTCCAGTTGGCACTGATCATGTGCCACTCTGGACCTACAATTTGTCTAACTACTTTTTCTACTTCTTCTCCATTCAAATGGTAACTTAACCTCATGCCCTGTAAGTCTTCTAAGAATTTTCTAAAATTAACTTTTGGATGGGGAATTCTCTCTGTGGCTTTACAGATATCTTCTGGTGTCCACGGTCTATATACTAGAAGAGTCGGATCCTGTCCTGCCTGTGGATTTGGTACTTCTATGAGTGGACATATCTCTTCCTCACTCATAGCCCGTGAATTTTTATTTATTTCGTATAATTCAATATCCCCTCTCAAGTTGCTTGCTCGAGACCTGGTCTCGATAGGATCCCTGACAAATGGTTTTGATTTTGCAGGAACAGCTGGGTATAGCAGAAGTGGATCAGCTTGTCCACTCGCTTCATATTCTGGTAAGGGAAGTGGAGGGGGCGGAGGAGGGGCTGTTGCTATTACCAAGTTATTATCTTCTTTGTCTAAGAACATTGCTTTTGAATTTTTAATCTTTTGTTCCCTGCGATTTGCTTCCTCACCACCTGTGTGCCTGAGGGACTCCTAATTGCCGTTGCTTTTTTAGCTGACCTTTCGTGTCTGTTTTAAGTTGTCTGACAAGTTTAATAAGTGAAGATTTATCTAAATTACCATCAAATTTGTATTTATCAACCCATTTTGTATAGTACTTAACATTATCGGCACGCTGTAATTGCATATATTTTGCGTCTTTGGTTAGGGGCGGGTCTCGGGAACTTTTTGTGCACTGATTTCCCATGTTGCCTTAGCTAAGCTAAAAAATTGTTACGTAACCCTTCTTATCATGTGGTACCATGATTTTACACCTTTTCACAGTTTATCTAGAATAACTGTCTACCTATTCTGTTTCCCTGATCTATGACAAGACAGTAATCTTTTTGTCCCTGATCTGCGCATGCAAATTTCCCTGACAAAACAGTTCTGTAACTAGTCCCTGATCTAAAACAGAAAAAAGGTAAATTCCTCCTTACCTGACCCTCCGTGAGTTGATCCACCGGAACGTTGACTCGTCCTCCAATCCCAGATCAGAAACAGTGGCTGGCCCCTTTCAAATGACAATTCAGTCGGAGGTCTTTCAAAACAGAAGAGCGGATGTGGCCACTTCTTCATATGGGTACATGCCACCGGGCCCAATTCTGACCTAGGCCTAGAGTGAGAGGTACTTTCCGGTCCGAAGAAGCAAACTGTCAAAGGAGAAATATACTTTAAAAATGATCAAAACACAGTAGGTTCAAGTTAAGGCACTTTAATCTTGCAGCAAGGAGACAAAAACGTGCTAATACAGAGTTTGTCTAACTAGAAACAGGAAATACTTTCATTTTTATACACTTTCTAATAAGACATTGCCTACCAAGCTGACGTAACAAATCACAAGTCTTTTCATCATTATTTACTAATAATTGCTCTCATGAAATTCTGCTGATTTATCAATTTTTGTGAGAAACTTCCTAAGGAAAACAACGTGGCCTTGGCTACCACCGGACAGATACATGCAATGTTGCCATTCAAGGTACTATGGTTAATTCAAGCACAAAGCAAGCAGTTCATTTTTCTAATAATCCTTTGTCTACACTATCTCTAAGGTTCTGCAGCTGCACATGTTCTCATACTTCGAACAGAGCTGATTGTTTAAAATCATTACATTTACAGGATATAGCATTGTTCATTCATTCTCTCCTGACCTAGCAGATAAGCACCTGCTTCTCAAGTACATTTCCAAAAAGCATAAACATTAATATTGCTGTGCTAGCAATTACTAGGTCAGAGGGCATCTTGCAAGTTTCAGAAAGCACACTGCAGTTTCAAAAAAGCATCTTTTCAATCTCATATAAAACTCAATTTATATATAAAACAGTGCATATAAAATAGAATGAAAAACGTGTTAGCTCATTTAGTTTCTAATTAGCATTAAGCATACACGCATTAATACATATTTTTCTGACAGTGTCATTATAGATCCATCTCATATGTGGAAGTGTACATAAATGCAGTTGTGAGGTTGCCAACAGTATATGACAGTAATCACAGTCACCCTATTTAAGCAGAGATAGACTTGAATCATCTTCTTAACTTCAATCCAAAAAATTGGCCTTGGTTGCAACAAGATGAAGAAGGAGAAAAACATTTTCAAATAAGCAACTAAGAAGTGCTTAAAACAGAGAACTTTAATTTAACAAATAGAAAAATGAATCAGATACAGCCAGTAAATCCAGTAAATCAAGCACTTTTGTCTCCAACCATTTGGAGACTTTATCAAGATAGAGCATGCCCCAACTGATAGTAAATTTATACCACAAAGTTAATTACTGAACCAATCAACATCCAGGGTTCATGAATAATTCATGAGTAATGACTGTTCCTACAATTTGCATCATATAATGTGAAATAATCACACATAAAACATTCATCATCCTAAATATTACCCATTATGACTCATGTAAATACATAACTATAAAATACTTTATAAAATACATTGTTAAAATACAATTGAATATGTGTAAATCAAATCTAATAAAATTCCTTATATGTTGTACATCTCAAATAACCCTAATATGTTAAAAGTATAAATGAATAAATACATGTATAAATACATACATAATAAATACATTATAAAATTCACCAATGTATACATATAAGACATAAAATTAATTCATATGTTTCAACTATTAAGAATTACAAGAACATTTATTTAAATACATCATCTGTCTAAAGCTTTTAATCTTAAAACGCAAGTAATTGCAAGAGATTCATTTAAGCCTGGCCATTGAGTTGTATTCGTTCTCAACTGCCATAAGGCCTCACTTTTCTCCAAATATAAAGTCTAAGGTCCACCTCTTGGGTCTAGTTCAATAATTTCAATGACAGTGAATTTAAACTCATGTCCATACAATGTTGTGCAAGGGCATTGGTTTATTTTTGCAGTCTGATGTCTCTCAAATGCTCATAAATACGGTTTTTAAGTTTCCTTTCTGTCTTTCCAATATAAAAGAAGCACATTTCGAACAGAAAGCACAATAAACCACATTCTCAGTATAACAGTTGCATTTTTTTGTAAAGAGACCTTTATACCATTAATGTTAAATTTTGACCCTTCCTTGATATATTGGCAATAATTGCATGTCCCACACTTCTTCATATGGCCCCTATTCTGAATCTGGTAACTCCTTTCAAAGATATTCTTTAAGGTTTGTCCCTTTCTATACACCACAATAGGCTTCTCACTTATGCATTGTCTAATGTCATTACTTGAGGTCAAAATTATTCAATTTTTATCCAAAATCCTAAAAGTTTCTTTACTGTCAAGGTTATAAGAAGTGATAAAAGCTAAACAAAACTTTCCATTAGCTTGCACTTGTCATAACATTCACATTAACATTGCTGTCCATATTAACAGAACCAACATTCAAATTTAAAACCATATGCCTGTTCCCTTCATTTCCAGAGTGCACCATCTCCGAATTCAGTATAGCATGATAGAAGCCTCAATCTCTCTTATTAACTACTTCCAACATTAAGTTGTTGATTAAGTCCAATGGATACTCTCTTTAAGAAAAATATCTTTCAACAGTTCACATTCATCCAAGAAAGAGTCAAAACTAGATACCATCTGAGCAGCTCTAACAAACTGCCCCTTAACAATTGCAATTTTTTGCTTGAAGGGATTGCCACTGTTAAAATGTAAAAAAAAACTGTTTGAATACATTTCCTTCTTAAAAATATATGACTGAAAATTCCTTGAGACTGTATTTTTTAACAATTTAACATCCACATATGAGATTTCATTGGGATCAATATTATGGGTGAACTCTAAAAAAGCTGTTGAATTATTCATGTGAGTTATAAATTCATTAATCATCTCACTTGGTCCATCCAAAAATATCATCCAAAAATCTCACATACATTTTGCAACATTGGTAATAAACTGAATTGATAACAAACTTTTTCTCCCATTGTAGCATCACCAAATTAGAATACAAACCACCACATGGAGAACCCATAGCAACACCAACTGCTTGGATAAAAAATTCACCATTAAAAAATATACAGTTATTTTTCAACACAAGATCAAATAGTTGTTTGTATACATTCATTTTTGGTTGTGATACTCCTTTTTCGAATAAATAGTCACATGTCCATTCAATACCAGTATCATGGGGTATTGAGCTGTACAAATCCTTCACATCAATGGTGATGAATACACTTGTCTCACTGTATTCTAAATTATTAACCCTTTCTAAAAAATCTCATGAATCCTTACAAATGATGGTTTCTTCACTAACAAAACATTTCAAATTAATATCCAAGTATTTTGCTATGGGGTAAGTAATAGAACCACCCCCATTCACAATAGGGCACATAGGTGGATCAACCATATTCTTGTGTAATTTTGGTAATCCAAATATACAAGGAGTTTTCAGATGGTGCACTGTAAGGTGATTATACTTATCTATAGAAATTGAGCCTTCAATAAACAGGTTCATTAATTCATTTTTAACTTTGTTATAAATACCATTTAATTCATTAATAGAGATTTTCCTATATGCATCACTCAAAAGAATATTATTCTTCCTTGTGTTGTAATCATCTAGGTCCATAACGACAATTCCACCACCTTTATCTGGTTTTATAATTCGCACATCTCTATTAGTCCTAAGTTTGTTGTGGTATTGTGGTATATAGAAAGGGACAAACCTTAAAGAATATCTTTGAAAGGAGTTACCAGATTCGGAATGGGGACCATATGAAGAAGTGTGGGGCATGCAATTATTGCCAATATATTAAGGAAGGGTCAAAATTTAACATTAATGATATAAAGGTCTCTTTACAAAAAAAGTGCAGCTGTTATACTGAGAAGGTGGTTTATTGTGCTTTATGTTCCAAATGTGCTTATTTTTATATTGGAAAGACAGAAAGGAAACCTAAAACCGTATTTATGAGCATTTGAGAGACATCAGACTGCAAAAAGAAACCAATGCCCTTGCAAAACATTGTATGGAATGGCCTGGACATGAGTTTAAATTCACTGTCATTGAAGTTATTGAACTACACCCAAGAGGTGGACCTTGAACTTTATATTTGGAGAAATGTGAGGCCTTATGGCAGTTGAGAACGAATACAACTCAATGGCCAGGCTTAAATGAATCTGTTACAATTACTTGCTTTTTAAGATTAAAAGCTTTAGGCAGATGATGTTTTTAAAGAAATGCTCTTGTAATTCTTAATAGTTGAAAGATATGAATTAATGTTATGTCTTATATGTATACATTGGTGAATTTTATACTGTATTTATTTATACATGTATTTATTCATTTATACTATAACATATTAGGGTTATTTGAGATGTACAACATATAGGGAATTGTATTAGATTTTATTTACACACATTCAATTGTATTTTAACAATGTAGTTTATAATGTGTTTTATAGTTATGTATTTATATGAGTCATAGTGGGTAATATTTAGGATGATGAATGTTTTATGTGTGATTATTTCATATTATATGATGCAAATTGTAGGAACAGTCATTACTCATGAATTATTCATGAACCCTGGATGTTGATTGGTTCAGTAATTAACTTTGTACTTTAAATTTACTATCAGTTGGGGCATGCTCTATATTGATAAAGTCTCCAAATGGTTGGAGACAAAAGCACTTGATTTACTGGATTTACTGGATGTATCTGATTCATTTTTTATTTGTTAAATTAAAGTCCTCTGTTTTAAGCACATCTTAGTTGCTTATTTGAACATTTTTTTATCCTTCTTCATCTCGTTGCAACTGAGGCCGTTTTTTTTGGATTATGGTTTGTCTTTTGGTTTTTAAAAAGTTTAAAGTTATTCATCTTCTTAACTTGTTACACAACTGACACAGTGCATTATCAGCTGCCAGCACCACAGGGAAATACTGAGTACAAATAAGGCATACAGCATATAAGAAGGTATGACATCAGCAGAGTATTGCCAGGGAAATGTGTGTGTGGTAAGAAGAAATGTACAGCCATCTGGGATTATAAACATTGCTACTACAAATGTGTGTAAACCAATCCTGAATTCATTTACAGTCTCACACACACACACACACACACACACACACACACACACACACACACACACACACACACACACACACACACACACACACACACACACACACACACACACACACACACACACACACACACACACACACACTGATAGAAATTAATTACTGCTGTATTTGAACCTCCTATCTATTTACACATTCTAGAGAATTGTGTAAGAAGTGCAAGTACCACAGGAGAAGTCTGACTTTTATAGTGTGAGAGTGCACTTTAGAAATAATTACCTCATCAGTGTGTTGCCCAGCAAATGTGGTTGTAAAAATGGGATAAGGGATGCTGGAGTCATCTATCAGTTTAAAATGTTCCTGCAGAGTAGAAGCTGATTTAGCATAGCTGTGTTGAAGGACACATTCACTTAACTCTATACGCCAGCCCCATGCACAAGTTCCCCCACTTTGGGTAACAAAACTATTACCTATCTAGTTACACAATCTAGGAAGCACAGTAGTAGTTGCAAGTGCCACAGAAGAAGTCTGACTGTTAAGGGGAGATAATGCACTTTTGACAGGATGACCTCAAGCTTGTGTTACAGAGAATGTTTCCGTAAAAAGTAGAATAAGAGAGCTGAGTGTAAAGTGAAATTAATTCCATGCAGGAGAAGTGGATACAGCACCAAGCATTAAACACACACACATACAAGTTTCCCATGTTGATCATCAAACTTCTTACCTATTTGTTTACACATTCTAAGGTGCACAATGTTAGATGCAAGTGACTCAGAAGAAGGTGAAGTCTTAAGGGGAGTCAATGCACTTTTGAACAGATGACCTCATCAGTTTTTTGCAGAGAGGATGTTTCTGCTGCATGCAAAGTCAAATATATTCTCCTCATGGGAAGTAGAAGCAGCATTAAGCTTTACACTCATACACAAAATGGTTGACATGGTGAGTATCAAACCTCTGGCTTATTTAGTTATACAATCTAGAAAGCACAGTATTAGTTGAAATCACCACAGAAGAAGTCTGATTTTTAAGGTGCACTTTTGACTGTATGACCTCATCAGTCTGTTGCAGAAAGAATGTTTCTATAAAAAGTTGGATAAGTTAGCTGTGTGCAGACATTACACAAGTACAGAGGTGGAAGAATAATTACACAGAAGGGATAAGATACATCTACAGGGTGAGACGAAGGTGGAAACAAAGACGCTCATGACAGAAGAAGGATAATGGTAGCTCATAGCAATATGTAACCAAATGTTACACATAAAATTGTGCACCAAGAACAGTCAGTGACATTTAATAGCTGGATTAGAACCCATGAAGGTAGTGAAAATGTATTGATACATGTGAGCATCAACTTATCACACCACAAAGGAATGATTTATTCACCCTATTTAAATAACATTGAGGAACAATTACTGAAGCAGAAGGGGTGAACAGAGAGAGATGGATACAGATGCAGAGAGGAAAAGCAACAATATGTTTTGTGGGATATGTAGGAACATCTGTATGATGTGTTACTCTTACTTATTAAATCAGCATTCAGCTGTCATGCTCTGTACAATAAAGAGCTGGCTATAAGGACAAATAAGTGGTAGGACAGTACAATAAACATGAAGACATAAGTAGAATAAGATTGGCTGAATAGCCATCCCTTTAGTACTGTGATACTTTTGCAAATGACATCTTGGTGAACTATTCAATTAGCATGTCAATGAAATGCTATATATGAAGAGAAATTCAGAAATTTGCAGTTAAACATATCAAAGTAATATGAAATGTTATGAAACATCAGTATACAAACAGAAAAAAAATTCTCAATATGCCACATAGGAACATGTGTTTTATGACTTTAAGCAGCCTAAAAACTGTTACATTAAATATTTCACAGTACAGTCTTTAGTCTGCCTCTACTCTTTATTCTCACAATGCAGCAGAACTAAACACATTTGCATGAAAGTAACACGACCAATATGGATCAAATTGAAATTATTAGCTTTAGCAATAAGAAGTCAAACAGCAGTCACCATCACTAACAATTCATGTGCAATGCCAACCTCCATGCAAATGCTGAGGACATAAAGTGAAGTCTTTTCCATGGGACATTTCTGGCTATGTGTGATGTGTCTTAATCTATTTTTTGACAAGAATAAATGTGTGAAAAAGGGATAGATAGGACTGTGGTGAAAATGGGGTTGGCAAGCAGAGGGTAAGACACAGGGGAAAGAATACAGGAATTTGCACAAGGGTAGAGGGAGATTACCATAGTTATTCACTACATAAATGTACAATTGTACATACAATTTCATGATTTTGGAGTGTCACCAAATCAGTGATGGGGGACAATAGCAGAATAGTGTTGTATGGCCAATTCCACCAAATTATGCGTGTCAAGATGACACACAGATGAAGTGTAGAGATATTTATGGGCATAATTTTTGTTTGTGGTAGAGGTTTCCTTTTCTGGGAGGTAGAATGTTGCAGAAGGTGCTTAGAAATGAGAGGGTCAGGTAGGTAGGTTAGATAGGGAAGCATGCATAGACATACAGAACATGCAAGACATAAAGTTTATCATTTAAGCTAAAGGTTAAGATCACCATGATTGGGGTCAGGTAGGGGACATTGGAGGTGCATGCACGTCCAGCTTGAGAACAGTAAGAATCTAGTCCTCACCCTCAGAACTGTTACCACTGTCATCTGTATCAGCTCTCAGGGTCAGTGCCAGATTTGGCATTGTTTAGCAATCCAACGCAAAAGGTTTTCAACCCTGCTAATATTTGCAGTGTGATCCCTATCCATGATATCATCCAACACCCTGTCAGGTCCCACCAGGTGACAAAATCACCACCTTCAGTCCTACTACTCTTGGAGGGTACATGACACAGGTGCAGTAAGTTGGGCAGGGGTTGTGGAGGCAAAGCTGACAGATTGTGAACCTGGAGTGCTGGGTGCTTGTGTTGCCATCTGCTGAGGTATGGAGGCCTGAGCTGCAGTGGTCAGTCTACCTCTTTGTGCTGTTGTTTATTTTGTTTTTAGCAGCAAGGTATGCAAACAGCAGAATGTTAATAAATTATAAAATTCCCAACAAGATAATTTAAAAGACAGACCCTGGGATTCATAAAGCTTGCGCCAGGTGTAGGCATAGCGTCAGCATTCTAACACCAAATATGGCCACCAAGCGATCCAGGTATGAACTGGTCCATGTGCACTACCCACATATGCTACTCCCGCACAACTCCCATGCCTTGTATGCTAATTACCCCATGTGCAGCAGCGTAGCATGCAAATGAAGGTATGTAGTGATCCAGGAAGTGGTGCAGGTGTAGTGTAAGCATGCAGAAATGTAAACCGTAGAAAATAGTTTACAATTTTGCAAACATAAAATCGGAGCCATGACAGCTGACCAAACACATGTATTATATTATTAATATATGCCAATGGCTAAATATATAGCCATTGGCATAAAAAATGTACAAAATATAAAATTAACATTTAATATATATAGTCGCACTATTGCGACATGGAAGCGCAGGGCAGCGGTGTGCAAAGGGGATTGCAAGGAAAATATAAAAAATAAAGAATAAAACTGCAATGTAACACATATCATGATTTCCCCATAATATTCAATGGCAGGCATGCTACACCATGCTATGGCGCAAGGGTTGCTAAGGGGCTGTGACAGTGTTATGCGTGGTAGCTAGGAATTAGTAGGCAATGCCATGCCCCATGTGCAGCAGCGTAGCATGCAAATGAAGGTATGTAGTGATCCAGGAAGTGGTGCAGGTGTAGTGTAAGCATGCAGAAATGTAAACCGTAGAAAATAGTTTACAATTTTGCAAACATAAAATCGGAGCCATGACAGCTGACCAAACACATGTATTATATTATTAATATATGCCAATGGCTAAATATATAGCCATTGGCATAAAAAATGTACAAAATATAAAATTAACATTTAATATATATAGTCGCACTATTGCGACATGGAAGCACAGGGCAGTGGTGCACAAAGGGGATTGCAAGGAAAATATAAAAATAAAGAATAAAACTGCAATGTAACACATATCATGATTTCCCCATAATAGTCAATGGCAGGCATGCTACACCATACTATGGCGCAAGGGTTGCTAAGGGGCTGTGACAGTGTTATGTGTGGTAGCTAGGAATTAGTAGGCAATGCCATGCAAATGAGAGGAGTAATAGTGAATCAGAGAGTCCTCGCTGGTGTAAGGATGCACCTCACAGTGTAGTATTATAACACCGAGGTATGCCCTTGAGATAAACATGACATCAAGAGAGGGGTGTGCCGCCATTGCTGTACGCACATTGGAGCATTACTAAACTGGTTTGCCCCTAGCTAGGCAAAGATACAGGATAAGGGTGTGTTGAACTGACCATAGCTTTGCCTAGCTGAGAGTACACAAGGTAACCGAGTATGCATATGAATGGAGATGAAAACGCACGTGGGTTTGCACAGTGCACACTCCAGCTGAAACAGGAAGGATATAGGAAAGAAATATGAAAATGCTGCAGCAGTGAAATTGGAGTACAAATGACTAATTAACACATAGGAACCTACAGTGGGACATTGACAACAGCTAACAAGGCTGCAAGCAGCTACCTGCAGAACAGGATAGGGGAGGGGCTGTACTGCAAAGAAAACAGTAAAGTGTCAAAGCAGAACAAAGCCGATTTGCAGTATATCAGCTACAAGACACATTTTGCCATGACTGGGTAAGGAAAGTACAAAACAAGAAAGATGTCAGGTTGATGCATGCCTGATAATGGGAGGGGAACCAGGTTTAAAAGTTAATTAAAGGGCAACAGATTAATCAAGGCAGGCAAACATATCTCCACAGTAAAGGCCCCACACTTGCAGTACTCATTGCAAAACCCATAATTAAGACATGCTGCAGCTGGAATAGCTCATACACACCCACTGACATCAGCAGCATCCATAGCACAATAGTATAAAGTGTGAAAGTACCTCACACACATTTGTGTATTCCCATACACTCTGCACCAGTGGTGTATACAGACAGGGAACTTTTAGTATTTACATCTTAGGGGCTGACATAGCTTTGATCCACCAGCATGTGTTGGAGACTGAAGGTGGTGTGGAGGATTATGCACATGACCACATCAGGCACCAGAGGAGGAGGAGAGTGTTCAGATCCAGGATAACCTACCAGGGGCTACATGATCTAGAGATAGTAGAGCATTACATGTTGGAAAGGGACATCCTACAGCAACTTGTGGAGCTGTGCCGGCCACGCCTCAGAGCCAGTACAAACAGAGGGGAACCCATCCCAGTGGACATGAAGGTATGTGTAAGCCTGAGAATACTAGCTACAGGTACCTTTCAAAGACCAACTGGGGATATCATGGGGATCTCACAGGCAACAGCATCCAGGGTACTACACCAGTTCCTGGATGCCATGTTATCACATGCCAATGAGCACATATACTTCCGCTGAACACAGGAGGAGGTGGCCAGCAATATGAGTCTCTTCCACCGTGTGGCAGAATACCTGGAGGTACTGGATGCAATAGACTGCATGCACATACACATAAAGCCACCACGCAGTGAGCAGGGTAGGCACTACATAAACCACAAGCGATACCCCTCCATCAACTGGCAGGTTATGTGCAATGCCCAGGGTATTATTATGGATGTGTGTGCTGGCAGCCCTGGAAGCTAACACGACTCCCACATCTGGCACGCCTCACAGCTGTGTCAGTTATTTGCCAGGGGGGACATCCCAAATGGCCACCTGGAGGGGGGTGCTGGCTATGCACTGGAACCATGGATGATGACTCCCATCAGAAATGCACACACACCCATGCAGGAACACCAAAATGAGGCCCACCAAACCAGAATCATCATAGAGTGTGTGATTGGGATGCTGAAATCATGGTTCCATTGCGTGGACATATTTGGTAGAGCTTTGCAGTACTCTCCAGGCACATGTGCCCACATCTTCATAGTGTGTGTCATGCTGCACAATATGGTCCAGTGGAAACATCTGCAGCAGGGACAGAATGGTGAAGGCCCTCACAGCCCACCACCATTACCAAGGGCCCCACAGGCACAGAGGTACTCAAACAATAAACACCATGAGCCAGCCCCAGTAGGCAGACGAAAGCATGCTCAGTATGCCCACTCCTTGGCAAAGAGGGAACTTAGAGCAGACACACTGACAATGTAGGCACATAGGGACTGACACTTTTCTCCACCTGCACACACAGTAAAAATGGATGGTACACACACAAGACTACCTGTAAATTGTCATGTATAGGCAGTCTACTGTGTGCATCCAACATAGGCAACCCTCAACTATTGCACACACAACTGCCATTGGCACAAGGTAATTCAACACCTGAACAGTAAATTAAGCTATCAGCATGTGCTGATACTGTATGTATAGATTCATAGGTAGGTACTTGGCCAACTGCCAGAGGCCATTCATACGCCCAGCCAAAATGTGTCATCTTTTACCACCCCATTGATTCATTAACTGTCCCTCTGTGGAGCAGAGCCAATGGCGGGATCCTGGGGTGCATCTACTGTTCCCCGTCCACTCTTCAAGGTTTCTCTTGCAGAGTGTTAGTGAGGGGCTCTGTATAATGTAGTTAGGGATGTTGTTCCAAAGTATGGGGAGTGTCTGTGACAGGAATCTGTCCCTTCAGCATCTTCCAGTTATTGGTGTGGCAAGGTTCAACTCACTACATTGTGTGGCTCACTGTGACATGGATTCCCATAGGTGGAGCATATCCATTAAGCCTGAGTTTGACATGGCTATGTTGGCCAGCAGAGATCATCTCTGGGTAAATGTGATTCTACTGAGTAAAGCAGGAGTTTATTCAGTCTTGCTGCATAGGTCATATGTTGGAGGCCAGTATTCCCCTTGGTGAGATACATTCGTGGACCTCCCAGCTGTTGGAAGTATCTTCTGAGGTACATCCCAAATGTATTTTTATACCCTATGATGGGACTGATGAGTGATGAGTAAAGGGGCACTATAACCCTAGTATGTCTAGATGGGAACCCTTTAGTAATCAGATGGCCTACATAAGAGGATGTCCAAACTACCGTGGAGATATGATTGTCAAAGGGGAGATCACCATCTACCTTAGACCCCAGATACCCCATTACCTCATCCGTATTAAAGTGGCTGCCACTTTTGTGTTAATATGTGGGTGCCTAATATTCCACAATGGAATGACCATGCAGTTAGTGGCACTTGGCTGGAGGCCATGATGTTGACACCCTGTGACGGTCTCTGTGAGGCCCCTTGAGGGATGTCTGTGTCAGCTGGACTATCAATCATGGCTCCCAGTTCACACTCATTGCCAAACATGGTCTGCTGTAGTCCACCTGTGTTTTCCTGTACCTCTGAGAAGGATATGCCAAACAGTAGGGCTCCCAGGACAGAGTCCTGTAGGATGCGAGTCGTGACTGGTCAGGAGTTGGACCGCTAGTTGTACCATGTGGGTTCTGTGTGTAAGCCCGTTGGCAACCCAACCTGTGATGTATGGGTGTATGTACAGGCTGGTGTGTTATCAATAACACCTGAGTGGGGCATGGTGTCAAAAGCCTTGGCAAGGTCCAGGTAGTATGTGTGAACCACCTCCCCTGTCATCTAACGTCTTGGTGACTGTATGTAAGATGTCAAACAGGTTCAGTAGTCATGAACTCCACTCAACCAAGCTGACCTGAGTTGGCTAACATGTTCGGAGGTTACAAATGTCTTTGTTAATGAGTGCCATGAGGATGCGATCCATACCATTGCAGACCAGGCTAATCAGGCTTATGGGGTGGTAGTTACTATGGTCAGTTGTGATTCCACCTTGATGGAGTGGAATAACCATTGCCACGTGCCATTGTGTGGGCATGTAGCCTGTGGAGAGGCTGAGGTTGGAAAGCTTAATTTGGTGGGGGGGTTAGGTTGTCTTGTACAGTTTGCAAGATGCAGTCTGGGACAACATCTGCCTCCATTGACGCTGTGTTCTGCTGAGGGCCATTTTCACCTGTATGCCTCTGATGTGTGGGATACTGTACATTTCGGGTAGTGTTGTGAGCTCTTTAAGAGGTGAAGTATGCACTGAATGTATCTGCAAGGATGTTGGCGATATCAGTAGGGTCAGCATATTTTGTGCTATATTTCACCGGCACAGTGCAAATATATGTGTCACCATTTAGATCCTTGACATAGCCAAAGAAGGCTTTGTGGTTATCTTTCGAATCCTTGCATATTCTCCTGCTGATGTTAGCCTTGGATGATGTCATGAGGGACCTACATATCATACTAATAGTGGTCACCATTGTCTGCCCTTCATGGGATTTTCTGTTTGTCTGTAACACTGTCCTACTTCTGTAGTATAGCCTGCTTATTGCAGAGGTCCACCAGATTAGTGTCCTTGTCTAGGAGGAGTGAGTCTTGAATTACCAGTGATGGCATGATCCATGCATCTGTGTAGGTGCTTATAGACTGCATTTGTAAATCTGTCTGTATCTTGAGCAGTGTTTCCCCTTAGCGTGGGGGCTGCAACCCCCCCCACCCCTGTCACTAGTAGTGTAAATTTAGCTGTAAGAAAGGTATACACTGTAGTACCCATGGGTGGGGGAGATGCTTGGGTGTGGAAACAGTGAATAGTTCATGGTCATATCTAACCAGTGACCAGTTAACCTCCACTGTGGTGCACCTGTTGCCCATGTTGGTGATGACCACTTCTAGTATGTTTCCACCCCTCGTTAGGGAGGTTACTGCCTGATACAGGGCATATGAGGTGATAAATTCCAGGAAGTGCTCTGTCTGGAAGTGAATACTGGAGTAAGTTTCCCAGTTAATGGTATTGTAGTTGACATTGACCAATGCCAGGGTGTGCGTTAGGACTGTCATGTTCTCCACTGTTTCCAGGTAGGTGGAGTGGTGGTCCTGGGTCATGGAGGGTGATCTGTAGCAGGCCACAGTTTACATTGCAGTTGTGGCTGATGTTAGCTGCACATGGATGATCTCAGAGATATCATGCTGCCCCACTAACCTGGAGGTGTAGGTATCCCTTATGAATATGGATACACCCCCTCCATGTCTGTGTCAGTCCATGTTCTGTGGCTGAAATGTTGGTGTGGGTTGTAGTCTGGTAGTGCTGGTGTGCTCTCATGAGCCTTAAGACAGATATCAGTTACTGCACAGATGTTGATGTTGTCCATCCTGAGGAGTGCTGTGAGTGCATGCATGTTGTGATCAGAACCCCTGGTGTTGAGTAGCATAACCCTCATTGATTCTGCTATTGTGCTGTTTACAGAGCTGGTATTAACCTTCGAGACTCTAATAAATAAGGCACCATGGGGGCGCTAATAGCCTTGGCCAGTATTCCAAAGCCTAAGGCTGACACATAGGCTGGTATGGTATTGTTGCATGCATGTCTCTCATCTGTGCTTGTTTTTCATCTCTCCTGTAGGTAACCTACTGGTAAGCAATAGAAAGCCTTAAACTTATACAAGTCTTCTAGCTTCCAAGATAGGCTTTTGGAGTGACTAAGTATCAGTGTTCTGTATGTTCTTGCTGTATTTAACTGTTTCCTGACTACAAGGTGATTTCTCACTGTATTTTGTGATCTGAAAGTCTGTTTGTTCACATATTATGGCTGTGATGGCCTGCAGTTTAGAGGTTCACAGATAGCCTACTACCTATCTGCCCAAGGGCAGTTAGAAGCATAGCTACAGTGTGTTGGTGTTCTCTGCACCATTGATGAAGTAATTGAGCCTCTGCCAAGCATAGCCAATAAAGGAATTCCAGGCAGAGTTGCAGGAAGCTGTTGAAGACTGGGGTTGTTGAGGGTGATAGGGAAACTTAGTGATCTAAAGAGGGCATGTTAATGTGGCAATTCAACACCATTCAATTTCTCCAACAGGTCTCACTGCTATCAAACTGGACAGGCTCCCCCATCCCCTGGCTGTATGGTTCTGGGACACATGATGCCAGGGGTGTATATTCTGTTACCCATTCACACAACAAGGTTTCCCTTGAAGTGTGTCAGTGAAGGACTATGCCTAATGTGGTTAGGAATGTAATGTATTGTCTCACAGTACATTTGTTATATGTTGTTATTTCAAGAGTAAGTGAAGCCCAGGGGTTTTGGGGGCCTCCGCCCTTTTCTTAGCCTAGCTTACACATAGAAATCATCTAAATAGGAAATAGGCCGAAGCAACGTTAATGTCAACATTGTAATGGCTACAGCATCTTCATAGTATTTGTGCATTCGACGTCCCAATCCCAATAAAAGCAGGGATGTTTATAATGTTCAAAACAATACTTTAACCACAGCTTGCATATATATGTAGTAATCATCTGTATAATAAACATTCAAAACATCCATATAAACCCATGTGTGCTAGAGAGTACAGTCAACAGAGAATGTAATGTTATGTAAGCACATAGTGAGATGTTACTTCACTGACATGTATATATCCTGAGTAGTTAGCAGATGTGGCCGTGTTTGCGTGCACAGGTTATACATTAAAAAGTTTGTTTAACTGTGTTTAACCACTGCTATAATGTCACACAAGCACTTTTAAACATGCTTACAACTGCTTAAATGAGCCTTATTCTGGAGTAAAAAACATTTTTAAAGAATCGCAGGTGTTGAACCCTGGACCATGCACACTATAGTCATGGGACTTACCACTAAGCCATCTGAGGTGTATGCTACACCTTATACCATATGCATTACACTGTAATGATCACAAATGGGACAGTCACTTTGTGTACATATGTACAGTACATTGTAATGTACTGTAGTTTGTGAACCAACACATTCCAGTCTACATATTTTTTACTGTTACAAATTAATATGAAATATATATATATATATATATATATATATATATATATATATATATATATATATATATATATATATATATATATATATATATATATATATATATATCTGCATGTCAGTGATGTCTGCACACACATATATATATATATATATATATATATATATATATATATATATATATATATATATATATATATATATTATACAGTTACATCATTCGCGATATATATAACCATCTATGAACACACTTCGTGACACATAAGCACTCCAAAGGAATTGGAGTGTACACAAAACACATGCAGCTCTGATATTATAACTATTAATATTAACCTAATTCACCATAGAAGGGATGGTTGTTGTGTATGTGAAGATTGGGGTGGGGGAGGAATGATGGGTAATGAAATCATGCATCAAGGAGGGCCTGGGTCGGATGTTCAATAAGTGAACTGGAGGGGTATACATGGAGTATGGGGACAATATAAAAATGACACAAAACAAGAACCTTTCTCATTCATAATACACCCTGTCATGTCACATTTCAACACCTAATTTCACAAACATATGAACATTAACATGTATCAGACATATGTACACCAACTGACTGTCACATTTGTTTTCAGTAGTGAGAAATGCCTGTAGTAAAATGTATATTCTAAACACCATAACAGTTGTACATATCTCAGATGCCTTACTGGTAAAGTCAGTGACTGTGGTGTTCATGGTCCCGGGGTCAAGGGCTATTAAGTTATTTTGAGGGCCAGAATAAGGGCTGTTGGATGCAGGTGGATTAAAGCAATCTTAAGCAGTTGTAGGCAGGTTTCCATAGGTTTGTGTGACGGTAAGCGGCACTGAAACACAGTAAACGGAGAAGTGCTTCACAGGTTTAACCTTTGCTTAACATCACGCAGACCATGGGCAAACCTGCTTACAACTTCTTCAAATGTACGTTATTCACACTTTCCCTACCAGTGCCTACTCTGAGAGATAAAATAATAAGACCTTCCAGGATTAGAACCCACAACCATGTACTCCATCCTCAGAGTAACCTAACACTAAGCTACCTGGGATGTACCTATCCCAGTTATGTATGCAGACAGGTTAAAAAACAAAAGGGAGGAATGTGTTGAAATAAGATAACCCGCCATGTAGCCAATGACAGGTGTATGCTCATATATATATATATATATATATATATATATATATATATATATATATATATATAGAGAGAGAGAGAGAGAGAGAGAGAGAGAGACATGTCGATATATACAGATCTACATATATATATATATATATATATATATATATATATATATATATACATATATATATATATATATATATATATATATATATATATATATAGATAGGTTAAAAACATCTACACATCTATAGGTACAGATAAAAGTATGCAATTATATATATATATATATATATATATATATATATATATACACATATATCTGTATATATATATATATATATATATATATATATATATATATATATATATATATATATATATGGATTCACTACTGAATCCTGAAATAACACAATCCCAAAGATCTAAATACCGAGACTATAAGCCCAAAACCCCACATTACCAAAATATTAAAACCGCGAAATTCAAAATCGTGAAAGTACTACATACATACAGCACACACAAAAACATACACACAGCCTTTCCCCATAACCAAACAAACCACCCTACACTAAAGCTAAGCACCCCACACACCACCCTACTTTAATATTCTAACTCCAAGATCGCACAAACATACACACAAGGCAAACTCACACCCACACATTACAGCCCCCCCCCCACACACACACACACACACACACACACACACACACACACACACACACACACACACACACACAGACACACACACCACAGTTACAACACACACTTACACACACTAAAGCCCCTCACAAACACACTTACACACACATACTTACCTAAAACGCAACACCAGAAGCGCTAACTCAAAATCCCTTAACATCGGGATTTTGAATTTCACGCTTCTGGTCTTTCGGTAATGTGGGGTTTCGGCTACATGGTCTCGAGCTTTTGAAATTCGAGATTTCAAACATTCAAGACTCAGTAGTGTTTTATATATATATTTTATTTATTATTTTATTTATTTTATTTTACATTTGTTGACCGGGCTAGTCCAGCTGGATACATATCCCTTTTCAGTAGAGGTCCGGGTAGAAAAGCTCCAGCATAAAGGCAATACATGATGAGAACATGTTACATTTACAATATAAGAATAGGAATAACATAGATTTTATATAAGCACAAGTAGCAAAGCAACAGGTTAAACATACTAGTTGTATAGGATAAACACAGTGGAAATAATGGTCTAGGTAACTAATTATCAGGGCACATTATGAGTACAGGAGATTTGATAAGTTAGTCAGGTTCTGTGCATGGGCATAGCCATTGTAGCTTAAGATGGTTTTTGAGGTTATTTTTGAACTGTTTATGTGAGGTCATGAGTCTAAGGGTGTTTGGCAGGAGTTCCAAGGCTTTCCAATGGAGTTGGCATACAGGGCATCACCACCCAGTTCTTAGATTTAATCGTTAAGATCTGGACGTTATTAGCTGATCGAAGGGAGTTAAGGTTGGAGTAGGGGGTCAAAATACTACACAGTGAGGGAGTTCTGTCTGGATGGTGGATTATTTTAAAGGCTTCTGTGAGTTGGTTAAGTTTGAGAAGATTGGGTAGTTCCAACCAACCGAGTTTCCTAAGGTTAAGGCAGTGGTGGGTGCGATATGGGGAACCTGTTATGAATCTAGCAATATGGTTATAAGCAAGAGAGAGCATGTTAAGTTCACGTTTATTGAGGAAAGAAAGAACTAGGGAGGCATATAGTAGGGTGGAGAGGAGATGCTTGCAATAGTTAGTTTGGTAGAGGGGTTAAGAAGTTTTTTATTCTGTACATGGATCCAAGTTTTTTGTTAACCGATTTAATGGTTTGGGTAATGTGGATGTCAAATTTAAGCTTATGGTCAATGGTAACACCTAGTAATTTGGTACTGGTGACAGGGCTATGATGGTTCCATTGATGGATTTAACATGGAAGGTTGTAATGTTAGTATTTGGGAGTTCGTTGCCAAGGGTGTGTTGGCGTTGGGAAAAATAGGAGTAATTTAGTTTTGTTGGATTGAGTAGGAGTTTCAAGTCAGTGAACCATTTCTCAACTAAAGTAAAACAGAGTTGAGTAGTTGTTTGGAGTTTTGAGAGGGAGACATCGGAGCAGATCAGGGTGGAGTCATCAGCATATTGTATGCAGGTGGATTTGGGGATGACTGAGTGAAGGTCGTTTATGAAGATGGAAAACAGAAGAGGACCAAGTATGGAGCCCTGAGGAACACCAATGGTATTTGGGAGCAGGTCTGATAGTTTGTTTTGCCACAGGACAGCTTGTTGCCTACCAGTGAGTGCATTAAACCAGCTTAGTGCTGGGGTGCTAAGATGTAGGCTTTCTAGGGTATTAAGTAGGAGTTGGTGATTGACCATATCGAACGCTTTCGATAGGTCAAGAAAGAGGGCAGAGGATATTAGTTTGTTGTTACGATTGTTATTAATGGAGTCTACAAAGGAAAGGAGGGCGGTGGTTGTACTGTGGTGGGGGTGAAAGCCATGTTGGGAGTTAGATAAGAGACGACTAAGGGTTAAGTAGTGAAGGAGTTGTTTGTGAACACATCTTTCCATAATTTTCGCTATTGGGGACAGGATTGCTATTGGCCTGTAGTTGGATGTTTCAGTGGAGGTACCTCCTTTATGAAGAGGGATGATATAAGAAATCTTCCAAGAAGAGGGGATGCTGGCTTCAGTTATAGTTCTATTGATCAGGATGGATATGGGGTAGGCGATGGCTTCGGATGCTATTTGTAAGTATTCCGCTGGGAGGTGATCAGCCGCCAGGGTGGTTGGTTTAAGTTTTTTTAAGAGGGTACAAATGTAGGAGGAAGAGACAGGGTTTAGGTTAAAGGAGGTGTGGGCAGCTTCATGAGGTTGAGAGGTAGGTGGGGCAGTGGAGGTTAGTTGACTGGCAAGTGATTGGATAGTATCAGTGAAGAAGGAGTTAAAGGTGTTGGCTATTTCCTCCGCATCTTTCCCGATGTGCTTCTCAGGGGTTGGGGTAGTAGTTTTACCTGGGTGAAGGAGGTTGTTAAATCCTGCCCAGAACTTCTTTGGATTGTTCTGGTGCTTATTCTGGAGGTGGCAGAAGTATTGTTTTTTGTCCTGGGTAGTGGCTGTTTTGGTAGTGTTTCTTAGCTGTTGAAATTTAATGCGATCTTGGGGGGTTTTAGTGGCTCTCCATTTGTCCCAGGCCTGGTCTCTGAGTTTCATTTTGGTTTTGGTTTCTCTAGTTAGCCAAGGTGCTATACGTATTTTGAATCTGATTAGTCTGTTTGGGGCATGTGAGTCAAGTATCCTAAGGAATGTATCGTTGAAGTGGGAAACACTCTCTTCTAGGGGTAGAGCTTTTAAAATGGACCAGTTGCAGGATTTTAGGTCTGCAAGGAATAGTTGTGGGACAAAGTTCTGTTTGTTTCTAATTAGTCTATATAAGGGGGGTTAGTAGTTGGGCATTTATGTTTAATAATATAGGTGATTAGGTGGTCACTGAGGTTGCTGGGAAGGGTCCCAGTGGTATAGTTGATTGAATCTTTATTGGTAAGGATCCAGTCGATGGGGGTTTCTTTTTGGTGAGTATTGCCAAGTCTGGTTGGGGATAGTATATTTTGGGAAAAGCCATGTAGGTTAATAGGTTGTGGGGTTGTATGGGTAGAACAAAGGGACCAGTCTATATTGACATCCCCAAGTACTATGGTTTCTTGTGGGTAACTAGTGGCTAGCCAGGATAGGGTTTGCTCCAGATTTTCTGTGTTATTCCCTGGTGGGATATAAATTACAATGAGGTTGATGCATTTTTGAGTGTTTAAGCATAACTTTAGGGCAATAAGTTCTAAATTAGAGATTATGGGAGGTTGTATTGGGTTCCTAATGATATTCAGGGTATTCCTGAACATAACAGCTATACCTCCACCCCGTTTCTTAACACGGTCGGCCCTGAAGATATTATACCCGGGTGGGAGAATCTCTTCATCCTTAGTGGTAGGTTTTAGCCATGTTTCAGTTAGACACATGATGTCAGGGGAATGAGTAGCTAACATAGCGTGCAGGTTGTGCACCTTGTTGTTAATGCTTCTTAGGTTCAGATGTAGTACTAGAAGGGAGTCAGTAGAATTACGAGCTAATTTAGAGGGGTTAGAGTCTGGGACAGTAGTGGGACCTGGATTGGGATGGATATCGCCTGTAGTTTAAATAGTAATTTGAGGTTATTTTTATTATTTGAAATTTTAGGGTGATGAAGGGTGAGTTGGACTATGTTGGGAGATTTTGTTTTAACAGTGTTGGGCGTTGGTGGGACAGATATGGCAGAAAGATTAGTATGGCAGTTGGTGTAGCGCTTAGGGAGGGAGAATCCTATGAGAGTTTGGTTTTCATACTTTGTTAAAAAATAGGCAATAAGGAGTAGTAATGTTGTTGAGAGGGGGGTGATAGAATAAGTGAATTTGGCCATGGTGTAAGAGGGGAAAGTGTACTGGGAAGGGGAGAGACTTTAGTTTTACCTTTAGAATTGGGGGAGGGCCTAGAAGTGGGAGGAGTAGTGAGGAAATTGAAGGGGTGTTGGGTTTGCAAAGGGGAACGTGGGAGGGGTTATCTATTCCTATAAATGTAGAGGTACTGGGGGCGGGTGGGATATGGGGGCAGGGAGGGGAGCGGAGCGGAGCCCGAGTGAAGCAAGGGCGAAGCGGAGTGGGGCATACACCGCCAGGAGTTCTCAGGGTCTTAGAGCCAGCAATAGGTGAGTGCAATATTCAGCGTAGTGAAGTTACTACCAATACTTACAGGAAAGAAGCACTTTGCAGAGATATATTTTGCACTTTAGTTAATAAAAAGGTACTGCCAGGTTCGAGCCAGCAATAGGTGAGTGCAATATTCAGCGTAGTGAAGTTACTACCAATGCTTACAGGAAAGAAGCACTTTGCAGAGATATATTTTGCACTTTAGTTAATAAAAAGGTACTGCCAGGTTCCAGTTTACAACAACCTTAGTTTAGTGAAGAGATAGTAGGCTGTGAGTATTACCCGTTTAGTCTTTTCAAGAGATTAGGTAGTAGTTTTTCAAGGAGGTGAGGACTGGTCTTTGCAGACGCTTTGGTTGTTGTCCAGGTAGGAGCGTTTGGTCTTAGGAGCCACGCGTTGTTAGGATTAGAGTGGGGGGCTTCCTGTGATACAAGGGAGAGAGATAGCACAATTAGTTTCTCCGTGTTTATAGTATTGATTCAGAGGTGTCACTATATGGTCTAGTTTGTACTCAATGCATGGGGGAAAGTAATCAAAAACAGTAGATATGCAGTTTGTGTTACAGTCGTTAGAAAGTCAGTATCATGATTGCTTCAGTGTAAGGAACAATATGGCATTAGATGGTTTAAAACATGGCATAACAAGGCTTAGAGATTACTCGCTGGATGATATTGAGAAAACATGCAGTACAAAGCAATTCCCTAATAGTTTTAGACAAAGGACGCCAGTGTTGCAACAAGAACACGTGCAGACACTTTGTGTTAGCTGCAAACAAATTACTAACCCAGTCGTTTAATTAGATCTAAACAATATGGCATCTGTTTTGCGTCAAGAACGCTAGCAAGTACTTGGAGTTACCTTTAAACATCCACAATAGCAGCAGTACCTTTAAACATCTACAATAGTAGCAGAAAGATTCAAACATATACAAACAAATCACTAAGCCAGTCGCTTAATTAGCTCTAGAAAATATGGCACCTGTTTTGCGTCAAGAACGCTTGCAAGTACTTGGAGTTACCTTTAAACATCTATCGACCAAGTCGCTATCTGGTTTTAGGAGGAGGACGCCAGATATGTGCTAACAACATGTGCGGCACTTGGTGTTTGTATCAGATATATACGATCAAGCAAGCAGTCAGACCACAGTAAATTCTGGTATTGACGGTAAAACAATATAGCAGTAAAATGCAAAACAATGTAAAAGGTTCACTGGCTATAGTAGTAGCAGAAAGATTCAACTTTAGGCCAATACAAACACAATAAAGACGCTATCTGGCTTTAGCAAAAGGATGCCAGATATGCGCTAACAACACATGCAGGCACTTAATGGTTGCTAGAATACAAAACAATATGAAAGGATTCACTGACAATAACAGTATCAGAAAGTTCAACTTTAGACCAGTGCAACCACAATTTAATCTACTTTCTCTGTGTCAGAGTTACCTGGAGGCTGGAAAATACGACCGGGCAGGAGGACAGGTAGTACCAGGAGTAATTGAGTTTAAAGTTTAGCGGTAAGCCAGATGGGTTATTTGAAAACTTTCTGACGTCAGCATACACCGCCAGGAGTTCTCAGGGTCTTAGAGCCAGCAATAGGTGAGTGCAATATTCAGCGTAGTGAAGTTACTACCAATGCTTACAGGAAAGAAGCACTTTGCAGAGATATATTTTGCACTTTAGTTAATAAAAAGGTACTGCCAGGTTCCAGTTTACAACAACCTTAGTTTAGTGAAGAGATAGTAGGCTGTGAGTATTACCGTTTAGTCTTTTCAAGAGATTAGGAAGTAGTTTTTCAAGGAGGTGAGGACTGGTCTTTGCAGACGCTTTGGTTGTTGTCCAGGTAAGAGCGTTTGGTCTTAGGAGCCACACGTTGTTAGGATTAGAGTGGGGGGCTTCCTGGAGGCTGGAAAATACGACCGGGCAGGAGGACAGGTAGTACCAGGAGTAATTGAGTTTAAAGTTTAGAGGTAAGCCAGATGGGTTATTTGAAAACTTTCTGACGTCAGCATACACCGCCAGGAGTTCTCAGGGTCTTAGAGCCAGCAATAGGTGAGTGCAATATTCAGCGTAGTGAAGTTACTACCAATGCTTACAGGAAAGAAGCACTTTGCAGAGATATATTTTGCACTTTAGTTAATAAAAAGGTACTGCCAGGTTCCAGTTTACAACAACCTTAGTTTAGTGAAGAGATAGTAGGCTGTGAGTATTACCCATTTAGTCTTTTCAAGAGATTAGGTAGTAGTTTTTCAAGGAGGTGAGGACTGGTCTTTGCAGACGCTTTGGTTGTTGTCCAGGTAGGAGCGTTTGGTCTTAGGAGCCACGCGTTGTTAGGATTAGAGTGGGGGGCTTCCTGGAGGCTGGAAAATACGACCGGGCAGGAGGACAGGTAGTACCAGGAGTAGATATATATATATATATATATATATATATATATATATATATATATATATATATATATATATATATATATATATATATATATATATATATATATATATATATATATATATATATATATATATATATATATATATATATATATATACACACATATATATATATATATATATATATATATATATATATATATATATATATATATACACACACACACACACACACACACACACACACACACACATGTACATACATGTGTGTAGACAGCATCCGAAGTATTCATATCTGAATATAACATGGACCATAGCAATCACACATTCCACCCCCCCCAAACAATATGAACATAACATATGAAGAGTATATGCCAATACACTATTACAAATATGTTCTATGGACACAGTCACCAGCACAACTGCAATGAATGCAAAATCCATGACAGAAATACAAAGACAGCTTTCATTTTGCAAAACTTTATTACATTCCGATGTATTGCCAAAAGGATTCAAGGACCAACAGTACCAGCATGCTATACAGGAAGCATTTAACAATGCCTTAATGAATCAGCCTGCAATTACCATAGTATTAGTCCACTAAGGGATAGCCGTTCACATAGGGAAAGAACACCCACACACATATAGATGTTGTATAAAAGGGGTTCATACACACCTGCATGTGCTATGTACACCTACCAACATCTACTCCACAACCAAAATAATTACATCAATACATACTGACTTACCATAACAAATTTTTCAACTACTGTACAACATCTCCTGAAACCTTAACATACCAGGACACAGAGACACTATCATGGCCCTTTGTGAAATAGTTGCTGTTATACAATTGAACAGCTGCTGATGTAACGGGGTTTGTATGAACTAATCCTGTTTCAGAGGGTTGAAAGGTTAGTACACCAGGAAGTGTTACTGAGTACTTATTATCAGCACAGTGTGATAAACAGTAACACCAAACTAAATATGTCTGGTAAACACACTGTAAACCCCTTAACATTATATGCATAGCTATGCAGCCTTGAGTTGGCCAGACTGAAACACATGCAGAAATATTAGGTACAGACAAACCCTACACAAGTAGCAATGTAAAGAAATATAACAGCAGTACTCACATTTAGACCATATCCTCTAGGCATTACACACAATATATTACTGTTCGTCTCCATACAGCTGTTGCAATAGATTCCAAACAACACTTCCAGGCTGTCTTCCTCACAAGTAAGGCAAAGGGACAACGCCCAAGTGGAGTACTCAGTTATACTCAACTGTAGCCATGGTATTGGCTAAGGCAGTAGCAACGCAGCTGATGTGCATGTAATTAGCTACTTAGGAACACCAGTTGGTATCGGGATAGAACATGTTACTGATCTGTAACTATAAAAGGTTGCCTTGTCACACATTCAAACCATCTGTATCTACCTGTAGGACAGTACAAAACACTGAAAGACGAACCAAAAATGAGTATTATACTAGTCAATAACACCTCCAGTTACTAAGAAGGTATGCATAACATGTAGTATGTCTGTGTATGTAGTACCTGTTCTGCAAGAATTACAGTGTAATCAATGCATATAGTGGAAATAGCTATCTTGTAGCAATGTATTGTTGAGCAGTAATAATGCTTGTAGTATTCTATATGTGTACTGCTATAGGTCACAAAGCAAACTACGCATACACCAGAAGGGATGATATGGGCTTGGAACTCACCAATTCGTTTCCAGCCACTGTTAGTGTCAGGATTGTTCCAACAAGTAAGTGCTATAACAGGGGATAGTATATGTCAATATATTGTAACAGTCGACATATGTATGGGTGTATGAGTAAGATGAACATGTCAAATGTGGGCTCACTCTGAAAATATGGTTTGCATTGTGGGATATTGTGCCAATAACTGTGTAATGTACAGTATTTCAGGCAGATCTGTATTCCATTCTACATAGCAGTTCTGTTATGTTATGCAAACAGTAGTTATGTCTATTGGCAATTACAATACTCAATAACAGGATACATATCATTTGTATTCATCTGACAGTTTAGCAGCATGATAGCAAAGATAATTGGAAGAGCCAGGTAACTATCCATGCATATAACACATGTAATATCCACCTCTCTAGTATCGTTTGCAAGCAATAACAGCTGTGCATGTGTACATGTTATGCAAATGTGTACTGACCCTTGTTACAGGGTTGGACCTCTCTAGTATCATTTGCAAGCAATAACAGCTGTGCATGTGTACATGTTATGCAAATGTGTAGTGACCATTGTTACAGGGCTGGACCTCTCTAGTATCATTTGCAAGCAATAACAGCTGTGCATGAGTACATGTTATGCAAATGTGTAGTGACCCTTGTTACAGGGCTGGACCGCCCTAGTATCATTTGCAAGCAATAACAGCTGTGCATGTGTACATGTTATGCACATGTGTAGTGACCCTTGTTACAGGGCTGGGCCAAATGGCTATGTGCACACCTACATAGAGTGGATATTGAGAGTAGAGACACACTGGCTGACCTACAGGTTTGTGTAGCCTAACCTCTCACTGCTAACCTAACAGCTCCTTGCACATACTGTATGTAAGGTAGTGCACAGTACTGGTAGTGGAACAGGTTGCATATCATCTTTAACTCCAGTGTAACATCTGCAGTAGGAGTGTAAGATGTAGGAGACTGCTGCCTATATGTAATAGCCGCTTCATAAGTGATGGCTAAAACTATCTGATTTTATCCTGATCATGTTGATAGTGGCATCAGAGTCTATTGATACTTGACTCTGGAGAGTGGATGTCTGTGCCCAACAGAGCTCATGCTCCTGGTAGATATGTGAGTATATACCCAGAGAAGGAAACAGACCTGTAGACACTTGCATCATCTGTAATCAACTAACAGAATGTGATGTGTTCCTCAGAGGAGGATTGCTGCTAAAGGTAGCTACAATATTTCCATAATAGCCAGTGTTGTCACGTCCATAACACAAATATTTACATGTGCGCGCCATTGTCTAAAACATCTTCATAAGCAATAAGTAAACTAAATACAGTACTTTGTACTTGTAGTACTGAATGCTCATACAGGCAGGTCCACTAGTCAGCTACAGGTGTTTACTAATGTCATCTTTGTGTATGTGGTCATCCTGAAGGAATGTAATCTCTATGCCATGTACACTGCCAAACCCACCTAACACGATGTCCCACACATTGTTTGGGATGCAGCTACAGGAGTAAGCTGGAAGGTAGCTCAGTCTGCAGCCATGACTGGACCAGACAGTCATGAGGTATAGGTTAACACATGGCATCTCATCATCACAACCAACACATACCCTTACCAGAACACAGTAAGCACACCCACACACACTACCAGAAATCACACACATTCACAGATGCTTCTAAGTATCTGGCTAGACAAGTAACCTTACAAGCTGGAAGAGGCAAACACCAAAATACACAAACTGTATGACATAGTTTGCATAATTGTGCCACACCTCAGAACACGCAGCCAGAAACATGCCCAACAGTACTCATTTCTGAATGCACACTCTAGCACTATGTTACACACCAACCCATAATGTCAGCTGCATGTCTGCCATGATTAGCCACATATCCATAAACTCAGACCACCTTTAGAATTATACACGTGGCTCTGGCATATTCCATGTTGTGCAGGACCTATGATGCAGTAGCCTAGACTGCACGGCACACATGTAGGAACTGTCAGGTCTTGTAGCCCATGCAGGTATGTCCCAAGGCCTGGGTAGCATTCTGCCATTGCCCAGAATGATACTGCAGTACAGGGACAAAAGGATTGTATTCCACAATTGTCTAGTGTAGTGGTGCAAGTCAAAGGGTATCCAGTAGCTGTTTACCTGAGATAACATGGTTGACAGACCATGATGCATTGCCAGACAGGGCCTGCACCTGTCACCCCTGGGAATCTGGATACTGCCTAGGGCTCATGCTTCCCCTATAGTGCCTTCATCAAGCACAGTTCTAATGAAGGTCCACTGCTATTACAGGGACAGCCAGGCAATAAACTGCAGGTCTCGCTACACAATGATACGTCAGAAACACTATATGGACACACATATGTCAATCCCTAGCATGGAGAACATATCTGTGCAGTGGCTGAGACATGTTTTAATGCTCCGGAGAGCACACCTGCATGACCATGTTATAACACATACCTCACCTCTTGCCCATTATCCTTTATTGGAACACATGGGCCGCAGGTGTGTCCATATTCCTGAAGGATATTTACACTCCCACGCTAGTTGCACTTGCATAACTTTAGATGCATTATTCTGAGCAACTACCTTTGTGCCAAAGTGGAATTCAAATTGCATCTTGCGATACATCACCCACCATGCCTCGGATTTCCCAACTGTCATAATGTGCTGTAATGGGGAAGATTAGGTCTGAGACAGAAAACCATAATAATGGCTACTCTCAACTATTCCATTATGAACTGGGAAGACTCCTCATGTACCAGCACCTGTGCTCAATATATGCTGGATTCCATCAACCCTGATGACCTGGATCACAGTAGTCAGACAAACAGGGCTAACACTATGCTACATATAGTCAGTCTCCAAAGCTAATGTTATGTTTCCTAAGAGCAAAATGGTGACTGTCATGGCACACATGCAGATGGGCAATGCATGTGCAAATGCTGAATCCTACACAAATGAACCTTAAGCAGTCACATACGTGCAGTGATTGTGCCATTGAAACAGAACCAATATTCAACCAAACACAAACAAGAAGGCAAACCTGTGGTACCATGCTTTAAACTGTACCACAGAAGGTAGTAACTGTTGCAAGAGTGAACACACATGACTGTAGGTGATCCCTGGTCAGCTCAATAAGATGCAGATACACCATATAAAACCACACTAAGCTACTGTGAAACTAATCAGCCGCATATTATGAGCTGAAGCACAGAGCATTCTATAGCTGTGTCATTAATCGTAATGGCAATGACAAGACCTGCCATGCTGCACAGCATTATGGCATGGGAAGCACTGTACCTACAGAAATAACACCTGTTCATCCAGATAGGGTCTTGGAGAACCTAATCCCACTCCCACCCCCCCAACAGGTACACTTAGTTATATATCCATGTACACTACAGGGCTCCTGTAATAACAGATATGCAGGCACAAGCTGCACTCTCTAAAGCCATACATACAGCTTTCATGAGACCTGTCAACATCCTTGGGTGAATCCTACACAAATGTAAGAACAATCAGCTATCCACATACACATCATGTTCAATCATAGCTCCATGTCAGGCTGTCTACACACAGAATGGTGCTCAGCAACAGTTATCACACCCCACAAAGGGGGGAAACACCATTGATAATGGGAAATAGTGCACAACTACCCTGCTGAGTCTGGTCTGTAAGGCCATGAACCGTGATCAACGTATTTGATGTACTCAGTACAGATGTAGATGACAGTAGGGTTGATTCACACTACATATCATGACCTTGCCAGGTCGTAGAACACCATTACCCATCAGTAAACTAGGTGTATATTCCTATGTCACAGGAGTGGTTGGCAACTGGACTGCTGGAAGAACCAACACTACAGAAGGTGTCTGACTAATACACGCACATCAAACAAGTGCCAGCCACAGTGATACAGGGTTAATTCCTGGTACTCCCCCCTCTTTGTTATCTATACCACACAAACTAACACAGAAGGCATCTGCCTATTGATGTTTGCAAATGACTATGAACTAGGAGCAATAGTTGACTCAATGTGTGCTGAGTTCAACATACAGAAGGGCCTTTGTGTGTCAGATGTATGGTGTGTGACGTATGGCCACAATCTGACAGCTAAGTATTGTACTGTCATCCCCTATGTTAAAAACCCTGTACCCATGAACTACCACCTAGGCAGCTGTCAACATAATGGCAACTGTGCGTGTAAGGGATGCAGCTGGACAGTAGTCTTTCTTTTGAGAGTTACTTCACCACACCAGTCAGGTAGTCATATGTGGCACCCCTAATCATGACAGGGTGCCATCCATGGATATAGAGATAATTGCTCAGCCATATTCAACACTCATGTGACCCATAATAGATCACATATTTCCTTTAAGGGTTATTGCCCATGTATAGATGGCCTACACTGCCCTTCCCAGTCCCTAGCTCAACTATGTAGAATGCAGCCTACCCTGAATAAAGCCATGTCCAACCCAGAGGTGTTGGACATGCTACACTTAACACATCCTGATCCCAAATAATCACATGCTTCATGGACCTCCACCTTTCTAGTACAAGGATCACAACATGCCTGACAGATCTCTGTCCCATACACTTAACATACTCTCGCCATACTATGCATCCCTGTCCAGTGAAGCTGCACATCGCACCTCTTTGTGACATGGTGTGATGACTGCATGTCAAATATATCAGTAACCCTGTGGATCAGTTCTGTGGCACTGCTTGAACTGGCCACTGAAACTTACCTGTCTATTGCCTACAGCTAGGTAACCTGTCTGCCTAGGCTCATAAATGGCCCAGGGCATATAGCCTACTAGATTACTATGACCATAAATGCTATAGTTGATATCCAACCCTGCAAATACCATCAGGCTAGCTATTGTCCCATGTGTTCCACATGTGCAACACAGGCAATACATGGCAGGATGCTACACAGCTGTACAGTGCCATGTAGATGTATATGGCAAAACACATACATGCTTGCAAGTCTGCAGGGTCACAGGTCATGTCCCTAATGGCTATGTATGACTATATATGTGAGATATACACAGCATTAAGGTCGATTGCATTAATGTGAACACATCCAGGCATGTGCCGATAGGTAAAGACACCAGTACAGGCAAACAGACATGCCCACGTCAAGACAACATCCACATGGAGTATGAGCAATGTCATCACATGACACACATATATGGCGATAACATCACATTACCAGTAAGTGTCAAATATGTGTGTGACTTAAACATGTCAGTGGTGTTAGTGTCATGTAGATTTGGAAAGACTTATTTGTAATCTTAATAAATGTGATACACATGTATGTTCAGCTGTACTTCTATACTTCTCTGTGAGTTACTGTGAACTGTCTCCATCATTATGTCTTCCAGGTATGCCAAGTAGTAGGCTACCAGCGTACACCCACTTGGAGGATGAGGTCCTCGTCCCATACCTCCTTAGCAAACATACAACACTCTTCAGCCATGTGCCACAGGATGCACAGCAGCAGGATGCCCTGTGGGAGGAACTTCGCAGGAGGGTAAATGATGTTGGTGGTCACAATCGCACCTATCAGCAGGTGTGCCAACACTGCACTGACCTCATAAGAAGGATGAAACAGCATGCTAATGCAATAGCCAGGGAACTAGGTGCAACAGGTGGGGAGCCACTCACCCAGCCCCCACTCACATGTACCAAGGAGCTACTGGCCAACCTGGGGACACCTGCAGACCTCCATCCACAAGCTTTAGCTGGTATTGTGGAGGTGGGTGTCTGTCAACCAGTGAGCCTGGAGTTGCCTGGTAAGTCAGTACTGCACATATAACACAACTATATTTCACATAGTTACGTGTTACTGTACAATATGTAATATAACATAATAAGCAAGGCATGTATGCACACATGCCACATACTATAGTCTGCTACTCTATGTATGCACAGATGTGCATACTCCATAGTATAGTGTATTGTACTGGCTTATGTACTAACATGGACATTGCACCATGTAGCTATCACACAGGTGTGGATAAAGATCTTACTGTTGTGACACTCCTGTTTAGGTACCTATGGCATTTTGCAGCGAAAGCAGCCTGTGTCAGGTGAGATTGTTATTATTTACCAGGCTTGATAATGCACATATCGTATTAATTCCATGCTATCTGCCATAACACACATACACATAATGTATGGTGGTCCTGTTAATAGACACTGGTCAGACCTGCAATGCATCACAATGGTTACCCATGTGAAACAATTGAAGACTATATGAAACACCTACCCTAAACCTTCCAAACTGTCATTGCCAGATGTGTGGACAACTGTGAATACAATGGTGGAAGTGTGTTTCAGTGTAGGGACAGGTACTACATATCAGGATTACACATGTTGCGAATACAAACAGTATGGTACAGAGACCATATGTGTGCACACACTCTAAATGTGTTGGAGCTGGAGTATGACTGTCCCACGGGATACACCCTTGTGGATTATACTCTTGCTATGAATGTCACACAATGTCATGTGCTATCTGACATGTCCATGACATGTAGTGGGCTGACTGCAACACTGCTCAACTATCCTGCAAAACATGATGTCTGACATCCCATACATACCACACTTTGTCTGCATAACCCTGTCCTCAGTGGTGCATATGACATCTATGGGTGTATGTCATATGGGATAACACTGACATGTGAAATAAGATGGCCATCACAACCATTGGACAGAACATGTGTACACATGGCCATGGAGGATGGCCAGAGACATGAAGTAACACACAAAGTAGAAGTGATGTACATGTAAGTACACCCTGTTGTACACAATACAACTATGGCCTTTGTGTAATGGTGATAATGCAGATGTGAAACACTAAACATCATACAGGCCTGTGCACAGCTTATGTAGGCATAACATGAAACTACTACATAACATATCTTGAACATCTTGAGTGTGTCATGACATGAAAGCATTCACCTATACAGTATCCAAATACATACATGTGTTGCACAACATACACATACAACCACATTAGACCACAGATACAGTACATCCACCTTGCTGGTGTCAGACATCACTGTCATGCCTGCTCCTCATGTGTGTGAGGTACACAGATGGCATGTGGGACATAGAGTAATGCTAAGTTAGCCATGTGTAGGCATAGTTGCCAGACATCAGTAATATGGTTGCATATGTGCAGAGGTGTCATCCGTATACCTTCTGTGACCTGTGTCACACATTCCACATTAGGTTTTAGTGTGTTTACACCTCAGTGACGTGGGTCACATTCCACATTAGATATGTATTGTATGTGAACATAGTCATGGCTGTGAACTGTGTCAGTAACTAATACTGTATAGCAATTGTGAAGCCATATGATGCACTGCAATGGCTATGCACATCAGCTCAATGTGTAGTATGTCACTGCATATTTGTAGGGCGGACAGACAACATTGCATCAGCTGAAGGCCCATGTTAGTATAACACGTCCCTGCATTGGGACACCATTACCGTACTGTAGATTGGAAAGGACATCATTGTGTCATACATGTATGCATGCCATCAACATGTCAGCAGAAGACATGTCATGCTACATGTGATTGGCAAGGTCATACACCACACATCAGGCCAGTGTACTGTAAACCTGTGCAGGTCTGTAGCACCCTTGCAAATAGGGACAGCCATGTCAGACATGTGTGTACAGCCACATGCACAATGTCTGTAGACTCAGCTGAGGGGTAGGTATAATAATGTTGAGCAGACATGCACTGCTTTGGGGGAGATATGCAAGCTAGGGCTCAGGCAAACATAGCATTCAGTCGACATACCCTTCTGCTCATAGGGACAGTGGCCAACACAAAGCATCAGTGGCAGATGTACAAAGGTCAGCGATGGTCTGTTAACATGTGGTGTATGTTGCACACACCATGGCAGTGGGGTGCACTGCACTGCACCATGGCAGTGTGGTGCAATGGTGCAAAGTGCATGCATTGTGTTGCAGGTATGGAGCATAGGCTACTAACACAAATGCTGCAATACAGTTATGTGTACTAACCACCACTATAATTGTGTAAGGTGCATGCCATCTGCTATAACACATGCATGCTGTTGTGTGCAACTCAGTGATGTGTGATAACTGCCACAATAATTGTCTAAACTGAATGCCATTTGCCATATCACCTGCATGTAGCATGTGTCTGTGTGTATCTGTGTGTGATTGTGTGTGGTATAACTTGTAATATACAGTTCTTCTCTTCCCCTCACAGGTGTTGATGTAGGTGTGTTGCCCTCCTGTGGTCCAACTGATGCTAGTATCCCCACAGACTCTAGCAGTAATGATGATAGTATGATTGAGGCACAGGCAGGGTTGTCAGGGGCTGAATCTTTGCCATTGGTTGCCATTCCACCTGTATCCCCCTCATCCTCACACACAGTTCCCCTGCGTACACACACCCCATCACCACTGGTCATAGAGGAAGGACAGTTGGCAGGTTGTAGCATGGAACAGGGAAGTGTGGAGACTATGGAATGTGTGCCTGCACACCATGATCCCAGTCAACTGACTGGTGATGTGCCACACAGGCATGTGCACAGTGCTGGTCGTAGGAGGACCACTGGCCAACATGCCCCTGCAGGACAAAGCACATCAGCTGGAGTTACCAGACGCATGTTTTGGGCTGTAATAGAGGCACAGGCGCATGCTAAATTGCACAACAGAGAAGGTCTGAGGCTTCAGAGGGCTGCTGTCTATTCATTAACTGACAACATCCAGGCAATTGCAAATGCTCACCATCATCTTGCAGATGTTTTGGATAGACGATTGGGTGACATGGTGTGTGTCCTTGACAGTGGCATGTCAATCCTCATGCGTGGAATGTCTGTGCTGGAACATCTGGTGGGAGTGAGGCATCAGGCACATGTATGTAGGTCAGCTACATCACCTGTTGAAGGTCTACGTGAACATGCTACTGCACATGCCCGCTCCCATAGTGGCAGTAGCAGCAGCAGTGCAGCTGGTGCTGTGCAGTCCACACCAGGACACAGCAGGCCATGTGCACATGGTCCTGAACGGTCCCAACAGGGACACAATTCCAGTGGACATGTGTCATCAGACAGTACCCAATCTGGACTTCTGCCTGGTAGTGCCTGTGCAACCCCTGGCAGGCGCAGGTCACATGACCATGGTCAGAAACCGTTAACTGTTAAACCTGCCTTGTACAGTCTACAGCTGTCAATAATACCCTGTGTAGGCAGCCATATGCCAGACCTGTGTGCATGCATACACACACACACACACACACACACACACACACACACACACACACACACACACACACACACACACACCAGAAACAAATGTAGAGCACTGCAACACACATACGCATAACATCCACACATGCCCAATGATATCACAAGCCCTAACACACACACACATGATGTCATCCAATGGAGCAGCCTAGGCCTCTGGAAAATATTATCACCCTGTGCATATGATGATGCCTGTGCTGCATCCCTGCCATCCACACCATCGGTGCAGGGACATGCTCATATGATCTGATGCACAGGGTGAACATACTAGGTAGACAATTGTAAATTAATATTGTTGAGTAGTGTTGACAGGCAGCAGACATATCATGTATTACAGTTTTAGAATGCATTTTGTATGTTTGACAGTATGTATCATGTGTAACAACACTATCAGCATGTTGATCTTGATGTTCTGCCTTCCACTTTCAGGTGCAGTTGCATGTGCCGGGGGACGTCGGTGTTTGTGGTTTGTGTCCCATATGTACATGTTGACTACTCACAGGTCTGTATGACAATACCTTCCACATCACAGTTATAATCTCTCATGTTTCAATTATGTTTACTGTTCTCACACCGAACACAATGTCCAATCCAGTAACAATAAAGGCTCTCCTCCGTATACAGGTGCAATTCCACCAAGAGTAATGATAATCCAAAAAACGAAAAACGCTGGATACTATATAATATTTTATTGTAGAAAACACACACAATTCAGACAGACTGATTAAGCGCTTTCATCTCCTTCACGGAGACTTCATCAGAATCAGTTTGAAACAATAAATTCTCCATTTAAATACAATCAGTTAATTAATCGATTATGTCCAATTATTACTTTATTGTCTGGCCATTCTGAAATGTTTATAAGACTTGTAAAAATAATTTTGATGGTATACACAAAGAAAAAAGCAATAAATAATTAATTACATTATGGTGATATAATGTTTGTGTTTAAGAAATGTTTGAAAATAATACCAAAGGCATATACATATAAGTGATGATATAAATATAAATATGTATAAATATAAAAATATATAAATATTGGCTTCCATATAAAAAATAAATAAATATTAAAATTCAGCTTATAAATATAAATATATTGAAAATATTAAATATTTTAACAGGTATCTAATATAATAATATATGTTTAATAAATAGTGTATATATATTTTAAATGTTGTTGATAAATAATATGGGATGATATTCTGTCAAGGGGTTGTAAAACTTGTGGCTAAAAATGTCTTTTTCGATCTTCTGCAAGTAATTTGAGGGCTGGGCTAATGGAAATATGGTCATTTAAACCATATATATACCACATATGTCTAACCTTAACTGCCAGATCATCTCTCTAAATTCCAGTTTGGTTTCCCAATCACCACCTCTATCTGGCAAAACAACTTCTTCCACAACCCAAAATTTAAAATCAGCTTCTTCACAATTCTGTGTATGCCCAAATAAAGCATTGTTGTCATTCTGTTTGGTAATATCTCGCATATGCTCATATATTCGTGTTCTTAAGTTATGTTCTGTTTTACCAATGTAATATTTTAAACATTTTTTACAATAACAAATGTATACAACCCCTTTTGTGTAGCAACTATAATATTTATTTCCTTTTAATGTCACATTGATATTAGGCAAATCCAATTCCTTAGTTTCCGCAATAAATGGACATTGTGCACATCTACCACATTTGAATGTGCCATATTTGGTACTAGCACCACCTGTAGATATATTCATATTTTTCTTTTTCTCAAATATATTTTTGAGATTCCTGTTTCTTCCAAAGCTGTATCTGAGTGGCTGTTGAAATACATCTACCCTCGTAGGTATTTTGTTAAATAAATCCCATGTGTCATCAATACATTTCTTTATCCAACCCATGTCATTGTAATATGCTAATACTAAATAGGGCAGCTGGTCATCTTTACCATAGGTTCATAGGTTCATAGGTTCATACTAGGCTATCTGCCCAAGGGCATTTATAAGCCTAGCCAGAGTTTTGTGGCTTTCGCCACCCCTTTAGTTTGGAGGATACTATGCCCATTATTTTGCTGTGCCTCTGTCAAGCAGTGACACTGAGATAATCCCTGGGGTATATCTGCGATCTCCCATCCATTGGTCAAGATTTCTCTTGAACAAAGCCAGCGAGGTGCTCTGCCTCACATGTACCGGGATTTTGTTCCACAGCATAGGGAGTCTCTGGGTGATGAATCTGTCCCTCCAGCACGTCCTATTAATAACCGAGTCAAGGTTTAAGTCTCCCGCCCTTGTAGTTCTGAGGGATCTAGATTTTTGAGATGAAGCATGTTCATCAATTCTGGGTTGGACATGGCCTTGTATGTCAGGCACAGGTCACCTCTGAGCAGACGGTGGCGACTGAGTAGAGCTGAAGTTCCTTCAGTCGGGCAGTATAGGACATATTTTTGAGACCCTTTATCCTTTTGGTGAGGAACTTTTGGGGCCTTTCCAGTTGCTGCAGGTGTCGTGTCAGATACATTCCGAATGGGGCATTGTACTCAATCATTGGCCTGATGAGTGATGAGTACAGGGGGATGATGACTTCCCTTGATCTAGATGTGAATCCCTTCATGATCAGGTGGGCAATGTAGAAGGTCTTCCTAACTACTTTGGCAATGTGAGTATCAAATGAAAGGTTACTGTCAACCTGGGTACCTAGATCCCTGATAACCTCTTCTGTGCTTAGTGGGTTGCCGCCTATATGGAAGCTAGGGGTAACCTTGTTTTTCCCGAAGGGTATGACTATGCATTTTTTGGCGTTTAACTTTAGGCCATGGTTCTGGCACTAGTTTTCCGTTTCTGTAAGACCCTTCTGAAGGATATCTGTGTCAGATGTGTTCTCAACTATGGCGCCCAGTTTGCAGTCATCTGCAAATTTTGTCAGCCATAATCCTCCTGTGTTTGCTTGTACTTCTGAAAAGTAGATGCCGAACAGGAGAGGGCCCAGGACTGAGCCCTGTGGGACACCACTTGTGACAGGCTTTGAGTCTGACATGGCGCCAGCAACTCTGACCCTGTGGGTTCTGTCACTTAGCCAATTTGCAACCCATCTTGTGATGTATGGGTTTACATTTAAGCTGATGAGTTTTTCAATGATACCTGAGTGGGGTATTGTGTCGAAAGCCTTTGCCAGGTCGAGGTAGGCTGTGTGGACTGCCTTTCCCTCATCAATGGCCTTGGTGACTGTTTCAAAAAAGTCCACCACGTTTAAAAGGCATGATCTGCCCTTGACAAAGCCAAACTGGGTCGGATCCAAAGTCTGCAAGTCTCCTATGTCTTTATTTATGAGTTCCATTATGATCCTCTCCATAGCTTTGCAGATCAAGCTTGTCAAGCTGATGGGACGGTAATTTCCTGGGTCGGTGGAGGCACCTCCTTTGTGAAGTGGGACCACAGTTGCCATACGCCACTCCTTAGGCACGTATCCTGAGGTGAGGCTAAGATTAAACAGCTGCCCTAACTGCGGGTTTAATTCCTCATTGAGTTCATGGAGCACACATCCGGGGACACCATCTGGTCCCATGGATGCTGTGTTTTTTGCCTTGGAGAGAGCAGTTCTCACCTGAGCATTAGAGATGTTTGGGGGGCTATAATTCTCTGGTATAGATATCTCACCTTTTGGGGGGGAGGGGGGGAGAAGTTTGCACTGAACCTGTCAGCTAGTATGTTGGCAATGTCTGTAGGTTCAGTGATTTTTACATCATTTTGAACTAATTCTGAGCATATCTGTGAGTTTCCTCCCAGGTTTCTAACATAGCTTAAGAAGTCCTTATGATTGTCCTTTGAGTCCTTAGCGACTTTTCTCTCAAAATTTGCCTTGGATGATTTTATGAGAGATCTTAGTTTTTTACTTATAATGATCAAGGGTGTTTTCCCTTTTAATGATTTTGCTCTATCTTGTAGTAGCTTCCTCCTTTTGTTGTAGAGCTTGTTTATGGCTGGGGTCCACCAAACTGGATGCTTGCCTTTGGTACAAAGAGTCTTTGTTTTGTTTGGGATTGCCTGATCCATGCAGTCCTGTAGGTGCTGGTAGAAGGCATTTGTAAGTGATTCAGCGGCTTGAGTAATGGTTTCCTCAGTCTCGGGGGGCTTAAAAGAGACCACACTAGCCTTTAGAAGTGTGAAGTCGGCTTGTGAGAAGTTGTCCACTGTGGTCTTTTTTATCTGAGGTGGGGCGGGGATGTGGACTTCCAGGGAGATTAGTTTATGGTCTGATCTCACCAGTGAAGGGTATACTTCGGTGTTGAACATTGTGACCCCATGTTCGTGATGATGAGATCTAGTATGTTATCTCCTCTTGTGGGGATGGTGACTAGTTGTTCCATGGCATTTGAGTTTATGAACTCTAGGAACCTTTGGGCTAGAGTGTTGGGGCTTGAGTAGTGATCCCAGTCTATATTCGGGTAGTTGAAATCACCTAGTATGATGGTGTTTGGAGATACATTTATTCCCTCCAGTGTTTTCAGGAAAGCTACGTGAGGTTCCTGAGATTGAGAGGGTGGCCTGTAACATGCTACAAATTGCAGAGCAGTCTTGCCTATGGTTAATTGCACCTGGATGGTCTCCGATGCATCGTGCATTGCCACCAACCTTGAGGTGTGGGTGTTCTTGATGAATATAGACACCCCCCCTCCTTTCTTGGTGTTGTCTGGATTTTGGGGCCGGAACGCATGATATGAGGTAAAGCCTGATAGTGCCGGGGTGCTCTCGGGAGCCTTGAACTGGGTTTCAGTCACAGCACAGACATCAATGTTCTCCATACTGAGAAGGGCCTCGAGTGCGTGCATCTTGAGGTTGAGACATCTGGCATTGAGCAGCATTACCCTTAGTTTTTTTCCTTTTTTGTGTTCTAGGGTGGTAGGTTTAGAATTTGAGCCTTGCCTAAAAAAGGCACTATGGGGGTGACAAGAGCCTTTGCCAATATCCGGAAGCCCAGGGGTGACAGGTGCAAGCCATCCCTTGTGAAGCAGCGTGGCTTGTCCAGCATGTCATCCCAGGCAGACAGACATTGGATCCCCTTTGAATGACACCAGAGTTTAAGCCAATTATTAAAGCTGATCATCTTGTCTCTGTATTGTGGCATCATTCTTGGTGAAGGTAGGATACTGCTCAAGGTCAGGGTCATACCTGCCTGGGCTACATAATCAGAAAGCTCCTCTATGTCTCTTTTCATGTAGTCCAAGGAGGTACGTCTTAGGTCGTTCACACCAGCGTGGACAATGACAGAGTCGTACTTGTACCTGCTGTTGAGAGACCTGAGTGCTTGCGTTATGTGGCAGATTCTAGCGCCCGACAGGCAGCTTACTGTGACCTTTTCCTTGTTCAGTCTGGTGAGCGGGACGTCAGTGTGTCTGACTATGGAGTCACCAATGACGAGTGTGTCTGGCATTGTGTTTGGCCTTAAGGGCTGTGACTGTTTGGCACACTGACTATGTGGTCTATGTGTTGCATGTGTTGTGTCCTGAGGTGGCAGTTGTTTGGGTGTCTGCTTTGGTGGCCTCTGCTGTTTTGGTAGATTTTCGATCAGAGCCTCGAATATGTCTTTGTGTATTTATGTGTATGATTTGAAGTTGTGATAGTACTATGTGAGACTGGGTTTGTGGTGTGTGTGGTTACCTTCTCCTCCTGTCTGGTCTTATCAGTCCTATGTTGAGAGAGCTCAGCCTCCAGTTTGGCTATATAGTTGCATCTCGCATGTATTTGTGTTTTGTGGGAGAAGGAGAGGGTTGTCCGTGTACATGAGACAATTGTAACATTGCCTCAATATTCCCAGATTCACCAGCTGAGCAGGAGAGGACACTAGCAACTGATCCCTCGACATGCTAGAAGGAATAGACAAGGACTTTAAAAGACTCCGGGGGATGTGGGTGATCGAATGGGGTTTTTGGCTGGTGGGGTACTATGTATAATAAAAGTGCTATATCAAGTAAAAAAGTACTTTAGGAGCAAGTGCTAGGCTTTACAGATAGAGAATATACTAGAATATTCTACTATTATCATAGTTCCTTTTTTCCATATTTGTATTTACACCATTGGTGAGTAAGGGTTTATAAATAGTCCCCCATTTTTCATATACATATTTTTTAACGGGTAAGATAATATTATCTGGATACCCCCTTTCTTTAAACATTTTGTAAATGGTCTCCATTTCTTCATTAAGGTCACCTCTATCTGATGTCATCCTAGCTGCCCTAATCATTTGTCCTTTAACTATGTTCTTTTTAGAATGCTATGGGTGGTCACTTAGAAAGTGTAAATAAGAATTAGAATGACAGTCTTTTCTATAAATCCTGGACTTATATTTTCTATTAACATGGTCTTTTTTAAGTTTTACATCAAGATAATGAATCTCTTCTGTATCCTGTTCTGATGTAAATTTTAAAAATTCTGTAGTATTATTGATATAATTCATAAAGTTAATAATCTCCTGTTCTGGTCCGTCCCATAGGATAAAAATATCATCCAAAAATCTATAATAGTCAATAATGTATTGATAAATATAGAATTAAAAATATATTGTCTTTCCCAGTACAGCATAATAATGTTAGCATAAATGGGTGCACAGGCAGAGCCCATAGCAACACCATCTAGTTGATGGTATAATTCCCCTTGGAAATAAATGTAGTTGTACTTCAACACCAATTCCATATTCTCTAAAACCACTTTAAATTCATCTTGTGTTAAAATCTGCATTTCTACTACCATTTTTTCAAACCAATCTAGGCCAATATTGTGTGGAATAACTGAAAATAAATCTATAACATCCACAGTAAGAAAAGTTGTATCATCTTTATATATATATATATATATATATATATATATATATATATATATATATGTATATTGGACCCTATTTTGGTGAGAAAATCCCAAGAGCCTATTAAAATATGGGAATAATTTTTATAAAATGCTTTTAGTTTGGAATCTACATAAATAGCCAAAGGTTGTGTTTTTGAGCCCTGTGAAGATACAATCGGTCTTAAAGGGGGGTTCTCAATATCTTTGTGTATCTTTGGTATTCCAAAAATCACTGGTATCACCGGTTTCATGACCTTTAAAAAGTTATATAGGTCCACATCAATTAAACCTTGAAGCAAATTATCCTCAAGAATAAGATCTATTTTTCTATAGGAAGGGATACCCTCATATAACTATTATCTTTATTTAGTATGTCAAACATTCTTTTCGTATAATCCCATGTGTCCATTAAGACAACCCACCCCCCCCGCCCTTAGCGGGTTTCATAATACGCAAATTGTCATTGTTACTTAACTCATGTAACAATACATTTTCTTCTTTGGTAAGGTTTTGTTCAAGGATTTTTTGTTTTTTATATCCTTCTCTAATTAACCCTGTGACATATCTTTCAAAATTTAGTATGTCACTTTGTAAAGGGGGGTTATAGATACTAACCTTTTTGAGAGCGTCTGCATTGCATTTATTCACACTCTCCTTAAAAATATGACGTAAATTCAATTTCCTATTAAATAGTTTTATATCTAAAAGAATATCTTCGATACCAGGTCTCTTTACCGGTACAAAGGTAAAACCTTTAATAAAAAGGTTAAAATGTTCCTGATTAACCTCTACATCCATATAATTGTAAATAAAAAAATTATTCTGTGTATGAATAACAACTTTGGAAGCCCTTTTGCAGTCTGCAGTCACTTTTTCAAGTTCATCTGTTGTGTCTAAAGTAATGGACAATATAGTAGCATTTATTATCTCCTCTCCCTGAAACCCACTCTTTTCTGTGGGGGTACATATTGATTTCTCGTGACGGCTGCATATGAGGTCTGTTGTTCTAAATTTCGTATCCTCTCGGACCTCCTCGGTCCCTGTTCCTCTAAAGGGGTAGTCCTATTTGAATTGCCTTCATCCCCCAAATGCTGTTCGTATATAGGGTTATGTTCACCATCAAAACTAATATTATCTGATATACCAAACTGTGTTTCTTCTCTAAAATTGTGATATCCCCCATTCCTAAAACTACTATGTCCTTTATATCTTTTGTTCTCTATATAATATGCAGTTCCCTGTCTATAATCAATCAAATCTCTCTCTAATTTTTGTGTCTTCCTAAAGTGACTCTTGTTAGTAATATTGTCAACTTCTTGCAAGGTTTTAAAATAAAAATGTTTATACTCAGTTATAGAAAACAACAAGTCAGCATTAATATCATCATTAAGTCTATCTATATCATTTTTACAGTCTACCATCAGTTCTTCATTGTTCTTAATCATAGCTTTAAGGATAGCCAGTCCACAGCCATTGAGTATATTTACTATGGTTTTAAAAAATTCCAAATCAAAATTTGTATTGTTCGGAAAATTGTTAAGTCTAAGCCCTTTAGGTGCTATCTTATTTTCTATACATTTATTTAAATACCAATTGTCAAGGGCCAAAGTTTTATACTTAGTTAAACGTTGTTTAAGAATCTTACATTTGTCCTCATACACATAAATACACAAAGACATATTTTCGTTTCGCTTTGGTCCATCTCTGGAAACAAAAGCACCAAAAGAATTGTCAAGCCACTTGGTAAAATCCATGTTCGTATATTGTTGCCAATAGTCCATTTTAGATTTATTTTCCATTCTATTGAAAGAATTAGTACTCGCACCAGCCACACGCTCACGATTATGGCGATTTGGTTCAGTATTACCGCCAGTACAACTGTTTAATATTTTCAATATATTTATATTTATAAGCTGAATTTTAATATTTATTTATTTTTTATATGGAAGCCAATATTTATATATTTTTATATTTATACATATTTATATTTATATCATCACTTATATGTATATGCCTTTGGTATTATTTTCAAACATTTCTTAAACACAAACATTATATCACCATAATGTAATTAATTATTTATTGCTTTTTTCCTTGTGTATACCATCAACATTATTTTTACAAGTCTTATAAACATTTCAGAATGGCCAGCCAATAAAGTGATAATTGGACATAATTGATTAATTAACTGATTGTATTTAAATGGAGAATTTATTGTTTCAAACTGATTCTGATGAAGTCTCCGTGAAGGAGATGAAAGCACTTAATCAGTCTGTCTGAATTGTGTGTGTTTTCTACAATAAAATATTATATAGTATCCAGCGTTTTTTGTTTTTTGGATTATCATTACTCTTGGAGAAATACCTTGGTGGAATTGTACCTGTATACGGAGGAGAGCCTTTATTGTTACTGGATTGGACATTGTGTTCGGTGTGAGTTGGTGTACTTTCTTGTTACAAGATGTTTACTGTTCTAATGATCCAAGAGCATGATAGCTGTGTAGTAAGCTACTATGTTTAGAGCAGTCACATCCATAGTGGGTGACATCACAGGTATAGTTACCTGGTGCGGGGATGTGGTAAAAGAGTGGTATAGAAGATGAAAAGGGTAAAGGCCAGTGGAAATAGTGGCTTCTCATTGGGAAGCAGTAATACCCAATGCCATGACAGCATGCAAACACAGACACACCCACATACTCAGGGATTCACAGACACAGTAACACACACTCTGACACATACACACACACACACACACACACACACACACACAGTCTCCAGCATTCGGATGAGAACCCCTGCCTATGTGCATATCATCATTATAGTACTACGCAATTACAAGACGTGCCACATAGATTACACATGTACAGGTAATCAGAATGGCCTAAGATTGAGGACATCAACAGGGATACTATAGTGCAGTGAGTGTATGTGGGGAGGGGGGTTCATCAGTAGGCTATGTAACAACAAGTCACACCCCAGGGTGTACATGTTAACAGGTGGATAGAATGCCTGTCTACAATTGATGATATCAACAGGGATACTAGATTGCATTGAGTGGATGGGGGAAGAGGGCATTAACATGTCACTATGGTAAAATACAGCCTCACTCCAGGGACCAGGCAGCCATACACATGGACAGCCATATACACACACACACACACACACACACACACACACACACACACACACACACACACACACACACTATGGCATTCACAAAGATATACCTATGTCACACACATACAGACACTTGTCATGCGTGAGATTCAACCACCTGCCTATGGCTTTCTTTCTACACTTCACGCTGTACTGATGTCAACAACAGTGTTCAGGAGAATGAAAATATTTGGGATGTATTCCCAACCATACGTGACATATATGGACACACACACTTACCCACACGTGCCAGTACTGTGAATCAAACACCTGCCTATCTCATGATAGGTATTACAGAAGTACAGCACTATAGCATTCGCTACAAAGCTTCCTCTTTCCTTTGCCAACTGTGCTGATTTATGCACAGGGGAAGTATTACTGTTACAGGTGTCAAGAGGTTTGCCTTCAGTGTCACCCTTACTGCATTCTACATTGTCTGTCTTCTGCTTCAGTTAACAAAACCAGATCTTAACCGTTACACAGGTTATTGTAGGAATGGTTGTAACACACCAGTGAGCTGTCCTTAATAATCATTCATCTTGAAAATAGCCCCACCACTGAGTAGTCATGTCCAAACATCTGTCCATACCTCATGTACAGCTTACTGTACTTTGAGCATATCATCATATACAGTGGACAATTTTGAGGCTGTAGTGCAAAAGCATGATGTACTATGACAACAGTCACCTTCAAACATCAGACACTGCACACATATGGAATCTACACAAACATTAATACATGTACACATATGTGGTCTACATCAGTAAATGCACTAGCAGGTCAAGAGGATACATTCCACACCTTCCCCACACCATGTGTGAAACATAGCTGAGCATTACAGCATAATGGATGTTGTATTCATGTACTGGTAGGACACAACCACCTTCACCGAGTAGGCAAGTGTACATATATGACAACAGCACATATCAGCAATACACACACAGCATTATTCCATGTCATGCTCCTGCAAACTGTTACTTGACAGTGCCATGGTGAAGCCAGGGCACTGTAATGGTCAACAGTGAGCATATCATATTTGCCACACACACCTCATGTTTACTGGAAGAGTGCCAGAAATGTGCTCTGTTAGGCTAGGCAGTACACTCATTCAAGCATGTGCAAGGTCTGTGGATTGTAAACATCTCACCCCAGCATGTACTGGCTATTATGGTACTAAGGCTAATGTCCAGACAGCACACAGCATGCATGGCTTGCAATTGTTGACATGGGGTATATGTAGGAGATGTGGCCACACATGGCTGTACATGTCATGAACATATCACCTGTGACTATTCAGGAACATACAGAGCAGAGCTGGATTTCCCTGAATCTGACAATACAGGCCTTGTGCAGGTCTTATGGTCCTGTTATTTGGGTATGTTTGTAGGCATTGCATTAGGTAGACATGTCTAATGACATACATGCCACATGGGTTGTTGTATGATATGATAGGTGTCATGGGTGACCAGTAGAGAGGGAATATTGCCTCTGTTAACATAGATATCAAACCATATGTACTGTTAGCATGCTATATGCCATGTGCATGTGTGCAATGACTGTAGCCACCTGTATGTAGAAAGGATAACAAAAGCTATGGTAATGTCATTTATGTTGCATGAGTGTGGGATGTGCATATACAGGGCAGGTACAGCCATGAGGGTGTTGTTTACTGGTGTACAGCAACAGTTGACTGTGTTAATGCTGACAACATTTGAGGGACCCTGGTATGTGTACAGCTGAGCTGGTTACAAACAGTGGTATTATTGCATTGCATAACACATTATGCAGCTGTGTCTGTATATGGGTACTTTGCGCAGTTGATGTAGGCCTAGGTACAGTCCACCATTCAAAGGTTATCTGGTGGTCTACCATACTATGTCATACCACATATGGATGTGCGTTGGTAGTCTGGGGACAAGGTGGTGGATGGATATGAGGATACAACCTAGAATGCAGCGTTTGCCACTGTCACCTGTACCTGACTCATCTATGATGAGTTATGTCACAGTAGTGGTCTTTACATGTGAGTAGCCTTTATAAATATGTGGACACCACCACCTGGAATGGTCCATACCACTGTCATGGCCCACAGGTCTGGATTTGAGTTATATGATGGTAGTGCAATTGTGCACTACAAAGCCTTCAGCCAGGTGTTCCTCACTGCACAGATGTCAGTATTCCCCATTGTAGGTTCTACATTAAGAAAATGGATTACTAAAGCCACACATCTAGCACTGGTTATCATAAGCATCCAATGCAATTGTCTTGTAGGTGTCAGGATTTTACTTCTGTGTGTAGGACATCTGCCTTGGAATGTGACTATATGGGTAAATGCAACCTAGGTATTATCCACACACACACTTGAACCATCGATGCATGTGCTCTGTGTCGAAGGCTTGTCGTTCAGTCATGACAGCCCAGAATGACAGACACTAGACAACCTCATAATAACAGCAGGACATTGGCTCATTGTTTTGGTCTAGCAGTTGCCACTCGTACCATGACATCACTGCGAGTGGCAGTAATCTGCTTGGTAGCAAATGCCACATGTAAGGTGACGGACAGCAGCAGAAAATGTGTATATAACCAATCAAAGATATACTTAGGGTAGCAGTCCTGCTAATAATGACAACTACTAACACAGCCGGGAGAGGTCATCTTGACACCTGCACCTCAGTACCCTTACACAATGTGGCTCACACATTATGCTTGCACATGCCACTGTTCCAAGTATAATGCCACTGTCCACAACCTGCTATCAATGTATACCTGTCAAGGCAACAAGGTGTGTGACACATGCTGTATGTAGCAACCACCTGTGTGTCCCAGTTAACCTATTGTCTGTCATGTCCACACATGCATGATTGTGTATACTTAAAATATATATGTCAGTACTTCATGTACATGTATGCATGTGTATCACACAGCACAAACACAGATATATAATTTACGGGCCACATACAGGTATCTGGTAGTAAACCATTATGATGTCCATATATACTGACAGGTAAGATATACATAGCTGTAAACCTGTGTGTTTACAATAGGAGTCCATTACAACATGTTCTGTACATGTAAGTGTATGAGCATGCACACTGTGGCCTTCTGTGGTTAGAATCGGAGTGCAACCCAAACAGTCCTGTGCTACTAAGTGTATGGGCGTACCCACTGCCACCTTGTGTAATTTGAGTCAATGCATCCAACAAGCCCTTTTTTACAAAGTGTATGAGCATGCATAGTATATCCTTGTGTAGCTGTAGTCATAGTGCATCCCAAATGGCCCTGTGCTACTAAGTGTATGAGCATGCCCACTGTCACCTTGTGTAATTGGAGTCAATGCATCCAAACAAGTTCTGTGATTCTATGTGTATGACCATGACCAATGTATCCCTGTATAGTGATAGTAGTTATCCATTACACAGATGGGCATACTCCAGTTCAGGTTCCTGTTGTGCTACAACTATACCTCTCAGGCCTACCTATTTACTACCTGCAGATGATGTGCCTTGTTTGTGCATACAGGTTGTAATGGACACCTACTTTAAACACACAGGTTTACAGCTATGTACTTCATGACTGTCAGTATCCCTGTTGTTGTCCTCAGTCTTAGATGGGCACTCTGACTGCCTTGGAATGTGTAATTTCTGTGGCTCATCTCGTAACTGTAATAGTGATCTGTTGATACTCAGGAGTTCTGATCCTACCACTGGCAACTGTGTTTATGTGTGTGACAGAAAATGCCTGAGTGTCTGTGTCAGCAAATGGCTGAGTGTGTTAGTGTGTTTTTCACCAAATGCCTGAGTGTGTGTGTCAGCAAATGGTGTGTGTATATTTGTGTCTGCATCTTGTTATGGCAGCGGGTTTTGCTGCACTCCAAAGAGATACCACCTTTTGCACTGGCCTTTATCCTTGTCAACTGCTAAACCTCCCTTCCCCCCTCCTCCTCCCCACTGCAGGTAATCAGTCATGTGATGTCACCCAGCTCAGAAGTGGAATCAGAGTAAGTGTAATTCTATGTGTTCTGTGGCACATACCCAACTGCATACCACTGTACTAGTTACTTTTACATAGGCAAGATGTATGCACAATACTGGCAAGTGTGTGTGTGTTTGTGTGTTTAACTACCATGTAGCCAGGCATACACATGTGTAATGTCTTTTAACATGCTGCACACCATGGTAGCCATCTGTGGTGACTGGTATCTACAACGTATTACATAGTTAGGAATGGTAAAGAATACAAAGTCAAGCACGACTACAGTTGGGTATGTTATTTTCCTGTGCCACTGTCGAGCAGTGACACAGAAGTGGTTGCCAGGGTGTAAGACCATACCCATCATTCCCTCACCCAAACTCCACAATCCCTGAGGTAGATTACATTAGTCATCATTCCCAACCCCAAACTCCACATACACAACAATCATCCCTTCTCCGGCGAACTGATTAAGATTTAAATGTTATAACACAAGAGATGCCTCTGTTTTGTGTACACGTCAGTTCCTTTGGAATCCTTCTGTGTCACAAAGGGTATTCAGACATGTGTGTGTGTGTGTATGTGTGTGTGTGTGTGTGTGTGTGTGTGTGTGTGTGTGTGTATATATATATATATATATATATATATATATATATATATATATATATATATATATATATATATATATATATATATATATATATATATATATATATATATATATATATATATATATATATATATATATATATATATATATATATATATATATATATATATATATATATATATATATGTATATATATATATATATATATATATATATATATATATATATATATATATTTATATGTGTTTGTGTGTATACACATCCCATAGGTGTGTGTATATATGTATATATATATATATATATATATATATATATATATATATATATAGTTATGACAGTTGTACAGATGTAGACTTGTCTTTGTTGTGTCACTGAGTACAGTACATTCAATGGTACTGTACGTATGTACACAAAGTGACTGTCCTATTTGTTTTCCGTACTGTGGAATACCTGTAGTAAGATGTGCATGATAAAATCCATGCAGCATGTGTTCAACCCAGATGGCTTAGTGGTACGTCCCGTGACCTCAGTGTTCAGGGTTCAAGACCTGCAAGCCTTATTGATACTGTCAATTAAGACTGAATAAGACACTTGTAAGTGCGTGAAAATGTGTTTTCATGACAGTAAGCAGCAGGTACACGCAGGTAACAGACATGTACAACTCACAGTACACTTGAAATGCCCTTCTTTGGCAATTCTGCTGATGTCACCCACCTACGAATATACCTCTGGGACTATTGTAACCCAGTAATCCCCATGGTGTGTGCTGTAATTGCATAATGCTGTAGTGTGATAAACTAGTTTGGTAGGTGTTCTAGTCCCAGACAGGCCAAGTGTGTGTGTGTGTGTGTGTGTATGCCTTCCTGAGAAAGAAACAATGCTTTTTAGAGTATGCACACACTTTACAATTCACATCCTCACCTTTGGCAATCCTGTTGATGTCACCCACCTAGAAATACACCTCTGGGACTACTGTAACCCAGTATTCTCTGGAGTGCATGCTATAACTGTGTAATGCTGTAGTGTGATAAACTAGTTAGGTAGGGGTACTATTCCAAGACAGGTCAACTGTGTGTGTGTGTGTGTGTGTGTGTGTCTGTCTGTCTGTCTGTCTGTCTGCCCGAGGAAGAAACAGTGTTTTTTAGAGTATGCACTCTCTTTACGATTCACATAACCACCTTTGGCAATCCTGCTGATGTCATCCACCTAGTAATACACCTCTGGGACTACTGCAACCCAGTAATCTCCGTAGCACATGCTGTAACTGCGTAATGCTGTAGTGTGATAAACTAGGTAGGTAGGGGTTCTATTCCAAGACATGACAGGTGTGTGTGTGTGTGTGTGTGTGTGTGTGTGTGTGTGTGTGTGTGTGTGTGTGTGTGTTTGACAGCAGAGCCTGTGTGGAGGTGGCTATGTGTGTCTCACCACTGGACATGTTGGGGAGTTGATTTTGTAGTTTTGCTATATGGTGTCTGTATTATATGTCACAATGTCCACCTCACGAGGAGTACAGATGTCAATCAGCCAAGGGACTGTGTTGGCAAGCCATACCCCAACATCTGTCCAAAGGCCTGGTGAACAAAGTATGCAACCCTACTATTACCCGGAATATGTTCTGAACCCATGTGTCATACACAAACACACTTGCCTAGAATATCCCGCTATGTTGCTAGTACCCTGCACATTGATGGCACATAGTAGGCATGGTGTGATATGGTGTGATTGCAGTGGGTGCAGAGGGCATGGAACCCTGTCCAGCAGTACAATAGGCACATAATTGCATACAATGTGCCTTCACTATGTTCCCCACTGGAAGCCTGCAACATATGTGGTGCCATCAAATGTGATCCAAAAGGCCATGCAATGCCTTACACACATGCCCTGTATGGACAGATGCCACTGACACCAGGGAACACCTGCATCATGCTATCAGTGCAGGTGCAGGGCCAACCTGCTGTCTATAATCTGGTCCTGCCACACCAGGCCAGTATTTGCATATCTGACGATAACAGTCTGTATACACAACATGTGCCAGCCAAACCAGGTACACTTGTACATGTCACTTTACATTATTGTGGGATGTGCACATCCCAGGCAATGCCCATGTCAAGGACTATCAAACACAGACATGGCATTGCAAAGCAATGGCCATACACAATGGTAACCAGGATGACAGGACAGTTCATACAATACCCATCTGTGTGAGACATTGCAGACACTACACCCCTGAACCACACTGCACGCCATTGTCGGGTGGCATGATGCCAAGGATTACCCCTCACCCAGCCTTGTACAGCCATCTTGCACAGCCAACCACTACACACCCATGAAGCAATGCACACATGCATGTCAGTACTGGCACCTTGTGCCTGCATGTGGGGTATGATGCTCCCAACCACAGTCACACCCAGTATAACTCCCATTTGCATACCAACTGATGTCAGACATGTTCACATGCCCTAGCCCATAGAACCTCTGGTTATCCCCTGTGGTGCATGTAGTACCTGTGCATTACTGCAGTGTGGCAAACTATGTAGTTAGGAAGTGTATTTGTGGGCTTGGCAAAGTGTGCCAATGTGTCTGAGTCCCTTAGAGAGTGTGGTTGTGTTGTCAATGACATCTGTTCATGTGGACAGCCATGTGTGCTACACCTAATGTGTGTCTACTATATCTCTGCTGCAGATGTCACTCACCAGCACACATATATGTCAGCTTTGTGGCACATAGACTAAATGCATGCACTTATAATAGTAATGGCTAGTCAGTCAGGGGTTTGAACCCCTGTATTGGTAGGTGTGTGACAGACGATGCTTAGGTTTTAGTCTCCAAGCCTTCTCTGATGTACTTTGCCTCTGTCTGTCCCTCCCACACACTCTCTGGTGGATGTGGAGTTGTACACCTGCTCAGCAGCAGCTTGTGTTTTGTAAGTGATGGTCATGCTCAGGTGATGGCCTCTGCACCTATTGCAGTCCTCCTCTAGCTGATTGCTTGTGGAACAGCTATGGTGATGTCCCCATAGCCAATCGCATGGAAACACAGTACAATATCTAGGAACATCATGTTGGTGTTTGCCCCTGACCGTCACTGTGAGTGGAACCTGGATCTGGTGTTTGGTAAATGATATCTGGATATTCCTCAAACAACATACACAATGGAAAATAGCCTAAAGACAGGAGGGTGATGTGCCAGATATAACTACAGCATGTAAGTATAGCTATGCTTCACTGAGACTACTGCCAGTTTTACAAGTTGTGTGTGGTAATGGCTATTCTGCATGTTTTACAACTGACAAGACAGTGCTCTGTTTGTGAGGGAACCCCCATCTATAGGGTCATCTGTGGACTGGTCAGTGTGTGGAACCATTTGTTTCCTGTGTTACTCACTGAACACACATCTGTGAACTGCAGAAGCATAGTGTGAGGATTGCAGTCAGTACATGGTGATAGTGATGAGAGTTACTGCCATTGCATCCCTGATAGGACATATGTCACATGAAACAGTGGTATGACAGTCACTGTCTGAGGTTCTCACAGTGACATGCCAATAATGGGCCACTGTTCATAGCTGCAGTCACAAGTCTTCTACACTTTGTACAGATGTCATGCAGTATATATGCATGTGTTGTGCTCCCTCTGCAAATGTATACCATCTGTTGTGTTGGGTTGATGGTCATATCTATGCATGCTGTTATAGGTAATCCTGAATGCTGTTGACTATTACTAAGCCATATCTGTGTTAAAACTGCAACACCATAGGCTGTATGGGTTTGGGGGTCCCAGCAAAACCTCCTGTCTCACTTCAGTTGGCCATGGCACCGGTAACCAGCACATCTGGGGCCCAGCCTTGGACCTACACCTCTGATGGCTCTGTACCATCTTCTGGTGGAACCACCACTGAGGATGGGGCTTGCCCCCCTGGGAGCAGGTCCAGAGAGGAACTTGTCCGCTGTCGTACAGTCCCAGACGTGGTGTGTAGGGGGCTCAATAAGGAGTTTTGAGGCCAGATATGCCAGCTCGAGGGCAGAGTGTCACATTTACAGGGTGAGCCTGCCCCTCCAAGACAGCCCCCAGCACAACCACTTTTGCAGCTGTTTTAGTGCAGTGGTGACTGCCCATGGCTGGGGACCTCCGTCCCACTGTTCCCATCTGGGGGCTCATGGGCTTGTGACTGTCAAACACCCCTCCCTGTACAAGGTGTATCTCCCCACATGTGTCATATACTGACCCTGTATGCTGTCTTGTCTGACATCCTACCCAACCTATCCTCCACAAGCATACCTACTGTCCTTCCCCCACATCCCACTCTCACCCTGCGGAAATGAAAGGCCAATCTGTTCCTAGAACAACATTTGCCCAATACATAGCTGTCCATTTCATGCAGGTATCCACTGGACACATGTAACCTTTTTAATTTGCATCACAACATACTCCAGTTGTCCTCACCCCTGTCTCTCAGGCACATGATCCTGGTATGCACATGACTCCTAAAGGTTCCAGGTCCACGTGATGCAGACAACCCCATTGTACACACGGCACTACCAGTCCCTCTATGGTTACCCCATTTACCTTTTTCATGATGATGATGTTGTTGCACACAGCACCTTGCAAGAGTACTGTGCTCACATAAGGATTGGACAGGAACTGTTGTGTTAATGTAAATAAAATGCACAGAGTGATGTATTTGGCCAATGTACAAATGTTTGCGAGTATTAATGACACATATCTGTCTGAGGGAGTCTTGATATTACATAGGACAACACCACTACATAATACAGGCATTGCTGGTGTTTCCCTTTTCATTCCTTTTTAATGCTTTGTTGTCACATGGGATGTTTTTGATATATCTATATATATGTATGTATCTATATGCTGGACATAAACACTCACACATACATCGACATAATGGAATACATTTCCTATACTGTTGAATGACTGTGCTGGACGATATATTTGTAATAACATCCAAAGTCTGTATATCTGCCATGGCTTAGTGGTAAATCACATTGGTTGTGGTTTGCAGGATCCTGGTTTCGAGCCTTGCAGAGGCCGTTTATTTTGTTGCTGGGCAGAACAAGGCCATTGGATACAGAGTGATTAAGGCACATTAAAGCAGTTGTGAGCGGGTGTGCATGGATTTGTGCAGAGCTAAGCAATGCTAACCTCCAGTTACAGTTTCTTACACTCAGTCTCTACATTGCTTCACCAGTGTGATACTTGCATACCGGCAGCCAAACAGGCTTATACCCACTTCCTCCCGCACTTGCAAATGCACTGCATTTGGTGTTTGCATCTGACACTCATACTCCTGAATGGGAGTGAGGACCATGATATTACCTTGTGATGCCTATTACATCGGATTACATGCCTACAGTATCGGGAATGGCTGCCCATTAGGCAAAAGCATGCCGTTCGAATGTACGGAATCCATGGCCTGTCCAGAGTATGATTCATATTATTGGTGTGTTCCTCTTACAATCTTCAATACAAACAAGTAATTGGGTTTTGGAACCCACAACCTTCAGCCGAGTCATGCTACTGCATACCTATTATTCTATCATCTTTCTAAGGTTGTAAGTGGAATATGTGCTTTCTGTCCCTATCAGACCTCTCAAACGATTGGGGACAAATATCAACTGAATCAGGGACACGTCATGACAACTTCAGGGACACATTTAAAATATTAGTGCTATTAACCAGACACATTGACAGACTCAGAGCATATGAATTAATACACATTTTCTGAGGTAAATGATGTTTATAACTCTTATTTGTTGTCATTATTCATTCCATGTAATTCACCACCTTTCCTCCAAAAGTCACTAGTTTTAGGAGGGATTAAGCGGGACAGAGATAGAATTTGAGAAAAAATCAGGGACATCTCTAGAAATAGGGGACAGTTGAGAGGTATGGTCCCTATTTGTTCCCCCAATGGTTTATGTCCTGTCCAGTGGATTTGCTCTTAGGGATTGAGAGGTATGGGTGCAAGCTATACCCATTTCAGAATATTACTTACATCCCCGGGGCAGTCCTACTATGACTGCGCCAGCCAACACCTTCACGCCTAGGCCGATAATTGCATACCCATAGTTCCCTTACCTGCCCCTCCTCTACAGCTCTCATCCTTACTGTGGGTGCAGGTGGGGTATAAACACACCACTACACACTGCCCACTCTCCGCGTGTCGGGACACATGTCATACATTGTGGAAACCCATGGGTTATCATGCTTGCACAACCTACTGGTCCATGTACGTCTACAGCCTTTTTTGATGAATCTTTACAGGGACTAACTCTGATGATCAGTCATTTTTGGGTGTCCCACAAGGGACATTGACGTCTTTGTTTCAAGATTAGACCTGGCAGGTCTCTCCCACTGGTTGTATCCTGCCGGTGGCCTGGGAAGCCGTGGTGTGTTTACCTTTATTGTGTGTCTGTATATCTCACCGGCCTAGCTGGAGGGGGGGGGGTTGATGCTACATGTTACATGTTTGTTTATTGGACCCCTCACCCCCATATGCACGGCATGTGAACATATGTAATTCGTAACTGCTGTATCATATCCTAGCTATATAGATGTGTATATTTACAGTGATATATATATATATATATATATATATATATATATATATATATATATATATGCATTACTATATACAGATATATATGTATATATATATATATATATATATATATATACATATATATATATATATATATATAAAACAACATATGGGTCTATGGCTGTCTGCATATGTATATATCTATAAGTGGGTATGTATATGTATTCTGTCTCTGTATGTATGCATTTGTATTATGGAGAGGGAGAGGTTTATCTCTATATCGCTATGGGTAGATATACACACACATATCTCTACATTTATACATCTACATCTGGTTATTCTGTTCATTGCCATATAGATTACACTTTGCTGCAGTGGGACTCATAGTGGGTGTGGCTGCTCATTAGGCGACGCCTCTGCCCAAGAACACATTTGCTTACATCCCTGGGGCTGTCCATATAGGCCCACATCAGCCAATACCTGCACATCTAGACCCATAACAAGCTACCCGTAGTTCCCCCACCTGAACCTCCTCTACAGCACCCATCCTTAATCTGAGTCCTGGTCAGTTCTCAACACACCACTACACACTGCTCACTCTCCACTTCATGGGACCCATGTCATACAATTGTCTCGACCCATGGGTTATCAGGCTTTCCCACCCTTGTATTCCGAGTATGTACACACCCCAGCCAGAATGTTCGGCGTATCACCTTCTTTTGGTCTTGCCAATTTTTGGGGTGTCTCGCAAGGGACAGTCCTGTCTATATTCCAAGATTAGATTTCACAGGTGCACTTCGTACCCCCCAATTGTATACTGCCTGTGATCTGGGGAGCAGTGGACTATTTACATTGTTTATGGGTTTGTGTGTATGTTTCCTGTGTCCGGCTTGGGGGGGGGGGTGGAAGGTCATGATACGTGTTTCATGTTTCTTGCTTGAGCCACTCACTTGCACTGGCATAGCCTGTGAACATATGTCATTCTTGTGTACTGTTTCCCATCATAGCTGTATATCTGTGTATATCTACTCGCACGCACGTGCGCGCGCGCACACACACACACACACACACTTACACACACACATATATATATATATATATATATATATATATATATATATATATATATATATATATAGGTTCATAGGTTCATAGGTTGGTACTAGGCTATCAGCCATAGGGCCTATACAAGCCTAGCCATAACAATTCCCTGGCTATTTCTATGAGGATATATATATATATATATATATATATATATATATATATATATATATATGTGCATGTGTGAATGTAAAGCAATGCATACCCCGCGCAAACGCACTTACACATGCTTACTGGTGTTTATATATGCTTAAACCTGCTTGCTAGGGCCTTATTCAGTATGACACTGACACTTCGCTCCATTTCACTTTTAATTGTTATTTTGCAGGTTATACAGCGGACAGATGTTGAAATATGTTCATGTACAGATTATCGATGGTAAATGGTATGTGATGCAGTGGGATTTGGAAACGGAATGTCTGTTCGTTAGGCGGTTGCTCTAACCAATACACTACTGCTGTGCTGCTTCATTTGCATATATACCCACATACCCATGACTCCTGGTTCCCCAAGCACCCACCCCAATGCCTCACTAACACTGCAGTAATCCATTCTCCAGTTGGATTTGCAGTGTAGCCACACCACTACACACTGGCCACTCCCTACTCCTGTAGACCCATCCCATTGGTTGACTCACTCCACATATCCTCAAAACTCCCAACGTTTAGTCCTCAAACATTAGTGACATGAGCGACCAAAAGGACACTATTCGCAATTTTTGGGTTGTCCCACATGGGACATGCATGTCTTTATGTCAAGATTAGACTCTATACTTCATTACATCCTTACTCCTGTTAACATGACACTACAATAAATTAATAAGTATGACTATGTGGTAATGCACACGTTACACATGAGAGCCCAATTATGTACATGTTTGGCATATTTCTTTTACAAATAGACCAGTTTAGTAATTGGCGCTGCCGTAGCAGGCAGATCACAGGAGTGATTCCATGTGTGAGAAAGTACTCACATTTGATTTTTTCAGCACAGCACTGACTTCGGACATTGTACACACTTCTGCGCTTTAGCAGTTTTTTTCCTTCCCTCTTATGCACAACCTATTATTCTATCTACTGTCGAGGTTTGTAAGGGCACATTCATGTTATTTATGTTGGCAAATGGAATGAATGTGTTACAGAGAATGTACTTCTACATATAGATGTCTGCATGTGTGTATGCATATATACTTATAACGAACTCGCTGACCTCCATGAGGCGGTCCAATTAGAACCAGCCCATCCAACCCTGGCACGCCTGGATCCATAATTTCATACCCATAGTTCCTCCACCCCACCCGAGTTCAACATACATGCATACCATCCATTGTCCAGTTGTTATTGCAGCCATGACACACCTCCACACATTGCCCTCTCCCGAACGTTAAGGACCCTATATGTATGTTTTCCCAACCCATGTATTTTCAGGCTCTCCCACCATTTAGTTCTTGAACATACCTGCCCTTGCATGCGTAATGGTCGGGATAGGGTGTGGGTTAAGGTTAGTGGATAGATAGGAATGTATGTATGGTTTAGTATAGGGTTAGAAGTAGGGTTTTGTTAAGTGTATGTATGTGGATTATTTATTTTGGTGTGCTTGTGCTGTGTGCATGTTTTTCGGAACAGTGATTTTTTTTCCCTGGGAAAAAAATTCACTATTCTGAGTGTTCAATGTTATCACATTTTAAAATTCCAGGTTCGAGCTTATGGTGTTCGATATTTTGGAATTTCGATTATCTAATATACACCTCAGTATGCAGCTACTTCTTCTGCAGCTATACACTACAAAAAGAAAATAAATATATATGATGGCATAAGGAGTAACTGCATTGGCCTGCTAGATAATTAATGCCATGTCATAGACAGGTTATGGGTCAGTGTACTTATACAACTGAGGGGTGTTAGCAATCTTAAATTCAGCCTCCTATCAGCTAAGGAGGTCCTGCTTGTTCTTGTTAAGGTCACTATAGCAGTATCAACATTGTTTTCCAGTGTGTGGAATGCAGATTGCACTAGAAATAATATTGGCTGAGCTATTCTTTATTCTAAGACTCTGTATAATCCCCCTGCAGCAGCCTGTGACTATAGAACCTCATGAAGAGTGCCACCAATATCTTGGACTCCTCAACACCCAACTTTTGTGCTCTTAACTTAACATCATTTTCTCCATTGCTAGCCATGTCTGCAAAAGTCAAACTAACAAGATATGCCTGAATCGGCACCCAGTTCTGATCTTACCTGTATCTGGTTATGCACAAACATGCACAGCCTTGTCAACTGCATTTGTGCAATTAAAAGAATATGAACTCCATGGCAGACACATTGGTACTACTTACGTCATATAGCAATAAAGGTGCGAAACATGCCATTGAACTTTGCAATGTGCAATGCTTAACATACTGGCACAGGTTCCATTGTTCAACAGTGGCATGGTTACCGGCATGGGTTTTAATCTTCACAGTTTGAAAGGAGAAATGAAAGAGGATGAACTATAACATTTTATGATGTCAGTGCTTACACAATGTTAAAACATTTTTGTACCAACTGCATACCAAACCCATGACATAAAGTATGCACAATTGAAAATTAGCTTATTAACTGACATTGCCACAGGAAAGCTACTTTCAGGTGGGAATATTAGAGAGAGAGATACTAATTTCAGAATGCATAGAGATACACTTTAGAAAAGCCTGTATATGTGATTTTAATTAGTCCTAGCATTCCTGTGTAAAAGTCAGTATTTCTATTTCTAAATATATTTCAGATGGATGCACTTGAATGGGCTGAATAATACATATTGGGGTATGTTGCATTCATACTTCGTGAGATGTAACTGGTTAAAACACATAGGATATGTGATGAGTCATGATGTTTATAACTAAAGTATTGTGTCCAACATATACATGCAAATGAATTTTAAATAAAATATCATCATTATAATGTTTAAGAAATTGCACACACATTAGCTTGATGTTATATGTGAAGCATTAATAATATATAGCAACTAGAAAAGTTTCATTTACTGATACACTAGTTGCAATAAACATGTTTAACATTATCTTTTGTCTTTATTTTTTATACTCTTTATCAAAATGCTGCAAGAAATGGGATTCCAACATCATTTGTAATTTTTTTTTAGCTGGATTTGAACCCTTGGTACCTGTGTTCTTTATTGAAGCTCACTACACTTATGCCTTGTGCCACAGAGACATGACAATATGCAGCTGTTCAAATTTCTCCACTCAGTACTGCCCAGAGTGTTGTGGAAAGTACTCCATTGCCAGGCCTCCTTGTGCTATATAAGGTATCCTAAACAATTGTTTTTTTCACATTTTTCCTTAGCTAGTGAATCGTATTTGCATGATGTTGAGTGAACATCAAATGGAAAGACATTATAAAAAAATATGATAGAGACAAAAAGCCGACAGTAAATTAAATGCAATTAATGGGTATATGTAGTAATGACCAGAGCAAGAGGTGCATTCAAGTGACACATTCAAACATCTCACATCTCGTTGGAACATCAGATGTATTTTGTGGAGGACACTTGTACTTAACAAATAATGTGATAGAAGACAGACAACAGGTCACATGCTGTTAGTGATACTGGCAATATCTGATTTTTAAACAACAACACATTGGTATCACAAAATGTGATTAAATATGTATGTAGATTACCCTTTGTAGTATTATTGTTAAAGTTGATTTGAACCGTGCATGAGCTGTCCTTTTCTCAAAGTTCACTGCACTTACACCTTGTGCCACAGAGAAAGTTACCTCATAGGTGTTTTGTCTTCACATAGTACTATCCAGAGTGCTGCTAGACATGTGATGCTACCAGGCATGTTTGTGCTACATAAAGTAGGCTAAACTAAATTTTTCAATTTTTTTCTTAGGTAGTGAATCATGTTTGTGCGATGCCAAGTGGAGAGCAAATCCAGATTAAAAAATACAAAAAATTGCATATTAAGAATAATTGAAATGCGATCTCTAGACAGGATTTGAAAATGCATCATGTGCCTTATTTCTCTCAATTCTCTTTATTTACGTATTGTTCCACAGATTTGGACATCTGTCAGGTTCATTCTGTGTAGTTATTACTATCCATGGTGCTGAGGGCCATGCACTGGTATCATGTATATTTCCCTTACATAAGCCAGCCAAAGTTACATTTTTCACTTTTTCCCTTAAGCAGTGAACCATATATATGGCTGTTCTGCAGACAGAAAATTGAAAAGGCATTAGAAAAAAATATGATAGAGAAAAAAGATGAGAGTAAATTAAATGCAATCAATGATAAATGTACTTTGTGAAACATATTACCAGACTTGTAGCTAATGACAAATAATGTGACAGCTGCATATAACAGTTCATGTGTCATTAGCGATAGTAACAATGTTTGATTTTTGGCCAAGAACACAATGGCATCACAAAATGTCATTAAATATGTATATAGACCACTTCATGTAAAATAATCAGTTAACTGGATTCAAGCAATGCATCAGCTGTCCCTTTTCTCTATGCTAACTAAGCTCACACCTTCTGGCACAGATAAAGTTAGCTTAGAGGTGTATTTTCTTCACTGAATACTATGCAGAGTGATGGCAGCCATGCAATGCCACTGGGGCTGGTGTGCATTACATAAGGCAGCCTCAACTACATGTTTCAGTTTTTTCCTTATCCTTGAAAGTTCATTTCAAGCTGCCAATTGACATGCAAATATAGAAGGCAATATTTATTAAAAGTATTCACAGCATGTTTTTTTCAGATAGCAATTCAAAACAACATGAACTTAATCATGGTATAGATCTAGCAATGAGCAGAACTACTACTACATTACACTGACGCATTGAGCCTTCTCACAACTCTTTGTCAGATCACTGTTTTCATGTACATCTCACAATATCAAGATGCTAGATATTGCCATGAGAATGGAAAAGGGTACATGTAACAGCAGAAATCCTTTCATTTTTTACACAGAACACACAATTAATATTGGCATAATTTAAAATGGCATATCTGCATGTCGCTTTTCGTCAGCGCTGATTTTACTTGAGCTTCCCACCTCAATGAGCTCATGCAACAAAATACTATCAATATTTAGTATGCTCTCCATCAATAAAATGATCTGTGAATAAGTTTGAAGCCCTGCATCACCTGTATTGTTTTTCTAAGGTCAATCCATTTACACATTGTGCCACAAAGAAAGGTGTGTGATAACTTGAATTTCTACAATCATTGCTGTCGAAAGTGTTGAGTAAAGTGCATCAGTGCCAATCTCAGTTTCACTCTTGATGGTATTCTAAATTAAATTTGTCATTTTTTTGGCATCAAACTGCTATTCATTGTTACTGATCACTGCAGTCAAGCGAGTACAATGCCAAATAGCACACAAATGATCAAGAAAAAGGCACATTTTGACACAAGTACTGAAAATGCATATTTCTGATGTTTAATCAGCTTATTTTATCTTGCAACAGGAACCTTAATGGAGTTAACCTCAAATCAAAATTTTAAGAGCAATCATTTAAGATTAGTGCCCATATTTGCCACAGACAATGGCATATATTAGCGAGGAGATGTACTGAAAATGTAACACTGTATCAAGTTATATTGAAAGTGCCTCAGAACCAAGTTATGAAAGTTTCATTTGCCAGAAATGTTTGGATGACTGGGATACTGTTAACAGTTAGGACACCCATGTGCTCACACAATCTTAAACAATGAGTGCAAATACTGCAGGTGTATTCCTCTCTCTCTCTATCATGCCTCATTCTTTTCTATGTTTTCTTAACAGCAAGATAATCCGTTATAAATACACCATAAAACAAGCAAGAAGGCGAACGCTGACACCACACTATGCAGCTTGAGAATCCGAAAACAATGAAGCAAACTCGTGCAAACCAGCAGGACTGAATAAAAAACTCTTTTAATAACAGTTGAGCGCTTTCACCTGTTACAATACAGGCTTCCTCAGAACAAAAACCATTCTGAATCACAGCCCTTAAATAGATGTTTTGGCTCCAAAAGTTTAAAGCAACATACTCCACTAAAACTTTCTGCATAGACAATAAACAAAAAACAAAAACATTCCAAAATAAATAGATAACAAGAATAAACAATTATATTATAAATACATATATATATATATATATATATATATATATATATATATATATATATATATATATATATATCCTATAAAATGTAGTGCACTAATTCCTCTGAAATTCATATTTGTTAAAAACATATGTTTCTATAAAAACACTGACTCAACTTATTTATAAACAATTTGACACTAACGTATCTTATATAGCAAAGGTTTAATAGACAGTGATTCATTCATTCATCATTTTCTTAACAGCAATGCTATTTCATTTTTATTGCATATGTTATCTGTATGAATGCTTAATGCACTCTCTTGAATATACACAACAATTTCTTAGTAAGATGCAGTAATTGTGGTCATTAAAACAGCATTTGAATGTTAGGAATGTTGCTCTATTAACTCAGCCAATGTACTTTCAAACTCTTTGGTAAGTCTCTTCTCCCTGACATACTCTCAGTACATGTACATCATAGAGGGAAGACTGTAGAGTCAAACTAATCATAAATACAGGTAACACTTCTTAATTGTTGTCTTTGTATTTTTTGCACTTTTAAAGTTTGTTTTTGCTTAGTTTAACTGGTAGGCTACACACTCAAGTGCGCTAGCTGAATTAAAGCATTTACTGTGTTTCAGTACCTAATTTCTGCTACTTTGTAAAAAAAAAAAAATCCTTGTTTCCCGCCTTTACTGAACTAGAATAGTCCAGTCTTCAGGTATTGCTGATCTCTGGGCTGTGTCATAGTTTCTGAGTTGCCCATATCCTTATTTGGATAGGAGGAAGCTTCTTTGTTCACCAGTGAGAGTGGGGAGCTCTGAGCAGCCTATCTGTCCCTTGAGGAGTGGTTCCAGCCCAGTGACCTGTAGCTTATTGGCCGTTTTGGGCCATTTCCTATCTCTTTCTAACCCCCTGCTTTAAAGCCAGCTTTAGCACGCTTTTGTGCTTGTAATTTAAAGTTTATCCTGTTTGTTGTATTTACCTGTTGAGGCTACACACTCAAGTGCGCTAGCCTGTGTTACATATTTATTGCATTTTTCTGCTGTTTGTTGCAAAAAAAAGAAAAAAAAAAGAAAAAATTATCCTTGTTTCCCATCTTTCCTGAACTAGAGTAGTCCAAATACAGGCTTTGCTGTATTCTGGACTTTTGGAAAGTTCCTGTGTTGCCCATTTCCTTTCTTGGATAAAGGGAGGCTTCTTTGTTCACCAGTGGAAGTGGGGAGCTTGGAGCAGCCTATCTAACCCTGGAGGGGTGTTCCCAGCACAAGAATCTGGTAGTCTATTGGCTGTTTTGGGCCAATTTCTAGCTCTTTCAAGTCCCCCTGTATAAAACCCACTTTGGCGTGGTTTTTGCGCTTGTTACTACTCAGCCAAGCTCCTTGTGGTCCTGCAGAGTGGTGCTAGCAGCAGAGAGGCTAAAAGAGTGACTGCTAACCTGATAAAGGTATTTGTTTTCCTGCTACTACCTGGGCGACTGTCCGATCTAGCTAAACTGCAAGTATTTCTGCTTCTTGAACTGTTTTAAACTGTTTAAAGTTGTTTTTGAACCTGCACTTTTAAAGTTTGTCCTGTTTGTTGCATTTACCTGTTGAGGCTACACACTCAAGTGCGCTAGCCTGTGTTACATATTTATTGCATTTTCCTGCTGTTTGTTGCAAAAAAGAAAAAAAAATCTTTGTTTCCCGTCTTTCCTGACCTAGAGTAGTCCAAATACAGGCTTTGCTGTATTCTGGACTTTTGGAAAGTTCCTGTGTTGCCCATTTCCTTTCTTGGATAAAGGGAGGCTTCTTTGTTCACCAGTAGCAGTGGGGAGCTTGGAGCAGCCTATCTATCCCTGGAGGAGTGTTCCCAGCACAAGAATCTGGTACTCTATTGGCCATTTTGGGCCAATTTCTAGCTCTTTCAAGTCCCCCTGTATAAAACCCGCTTTAGCATGGCTTTGCGCGATTTTGCGCATAGCGCAGCATCGGGCAGTGCCACTTAATTGGGTTTAAACCATTCTCAGCTCCACAAAGTCTGCTCTTCACTTTTTCCCTTAGAACTGATCTAATTCTCATAATAAACACCCTATTCCCACTCTAAAGCCTGGCACTTGCTCACTAAAGCAATTATATAAGTCAGCACAAAAAAATTAAAAGCACTATACCCTCACAAACTCCCCTTGAATACTTTGTTCCCCATTGGCCCTTTTTTTTAATTATAAAGGAATTCCCAATACTATTCTAGCATGTCCAAAGGTCAGTTGTCAATCTCCTCTCCAGTCCAGCTGGTGAATCTGGGAATCTTGAGGCAATGTTACAACTGCCTCATGTACACAGACTCTCCTCCTCCCAACAAATTCCAACACATGTGAGAGATGCAACCATATAGCCAAACTGGAGGCTAAGCTCTCTCAACTCAGTACTGGCATAACCAGTCAGGAGGAGAAGGAAACCACACTCACTACAATTCCAGTCTCACATAGACCTACCACGACAGCAAACCAAACACATAAACACACAAAAACATACTCGGAGTCTCTAAATAAAAATCTGCCTAAGCAGCAGAGACCTCCAAAGCAGACACCCAAGCAACCGCTACCCCAAAACAAAACATGTGCAACACATAGCTCACAAAGCCAGTGTGCCGAACAGTCACAGCCCTTAAGGCTAAACAACACAGCTGATACACTTGTAATAGATGACTCTATCGTCAGGCACACTGACATTCCGCTCACTAGGCTGAACAAGGAGAAGGTCACGGTGAGCTGCCTGTTGGGCGCTAGGATCCGCCACATAACACAAGCACTCAGGTCACTCCAGGGCAAGTACAAATATGACTCAGTCATTGTCCATGCTGGTGTGAATGACCTGAGATGTACCTCCCTGGACTACATGAAAAGAGACATAGAGGAGCTCTCTGAGCATGTAGCCCAGGCCGGTATGACCCTGACCTTGAGTAGCATCTTACCCTCACCAAGAATGATGGCACAATATGAAGACAAGATGATCAATTTCAACAATTGGCTTAAGTATTGGTGTCATTCAAAGGGGATCCAATGCCTGTCTGCCTGGGATGACATGCTCGACAAGCCACAATGCTTCGCTAGGGACGGCTTGCACCTGTCACCCCTGGGCTTTCGATATTGGCAAAGGCTCTTGCCACCCCCATAGTGCTTTTTTTAGGAAAGGCTCAAAAGACAAACCCACCTCCATAGGTATCACAAGGGATAAGAAACTAAGAGTAATGCTACTCAACGCCAGAAGTCTAAACCTCAAGATGCATGCACTCTAAACTCTCCTTAGCATGGAGAACATCGATATCTGTGCAGTAACAGAAACCTGGTTCAAGGCTCCCGAGAGCACCCCAGCACTACCAGGTTATACCTCATACCATGTTTTTCGGCCTCAAAACTTGGACCAAACCACAAAAGGAGGGGGAGTATCAATATTTGTCAAAGATACCCACACCTCCAGGTTGGTGGCACAGCACAAAGCATCAGAGACTCTCCATGTGCAGCTAACAGTGGGTAAAACTGCCTTCCAGTTTATAGCCTGCTACAGACCACCCTCCCAAACCCAGGAACCCCACTCAGCCTTCCTGAGAACACTGGAAAATATGAAGGTCTCTCCAAACACCATTATATTGGGCGACTTCAACTACCCTAACATAGACTGGGAGCATTACTCTAGCTCCAACACCCTAGTGCGAAGTTTCCTAGAATTTATAAACTCAAATGCTATGGAACAACTTGTTGCCACTCCCACAAGAGGGGAAAACATACTGGACCTGATCATCACCAACATGGGGACTCTATGCTCCAGACCAGAAGTGTATCCCTCGCTGGTAAGATCAGACCATAAACTAATCTCACTAGATATTCACATCCCGACCCAAGCCCCTGCCCAGAAAAACCACAGTGAAAAACTTCTCTAAAGCAAATTTCACACTCCTCAAAACCGAGGTGGAATCCTTCAAAGCCCCCGGGCCTGTGGAAAATATTGCCCGGACCGCAGAATCCTTTATAAATGCATTCTATGAACACCTTCAGGAATGCATGGATCATGCAATCCCAAATAAAACCAAGACCCAATCCTCCAAAGTTAGGTGTCCGGTCTGGTGGACCCCAGCCATAAACAAACTATACAATAGAAGGAGGAAGCTACTACATGATAGAGCAAAATCCCAAAAAGGGAAGGCATCTCTGATCAGTATTAGCAAAAAACTACGGGCACTCATAAAATCATCTAAGGCCAGCTTTGAGAGAAAAATTGCACAGGACACTAAGGATAATCACAAGGCTTTCTTTAGTTATGTTAGGAACCTGGGTGGGAATTCCCAGATATGCTCAGAATTAGTCCAAAATGACAAAAAATACACCGAACCCACAGACATTGCCAACATCCTAGCTGACAGGTTCAGCGCAAACTTCTCCTCCCCTTCCTCACCAAAAGGGCAAATATCTATCCCAACAGAGTGCTGCCCCCCTGACATCTCAGATGCTCAGGTAAGAGCTGCACTCTCCAAAGCAAAAAACACAGCATCAATGGGACCAGACGGTGTCCCGGGCTGCATCCTACATGAACTCCAAGAAGAACTAAACCCAAACATAAAACTACTGTTCAATCTCAAAATATAAAACCAACTAACAAAAGGTTCCACGGTAGAGAATGCGCTATAAGCAGGTAAATAATCAAAGTAGTTATAAAAATAATGTTGAAACCTGCTTAATGCCGCACCAAGGAGAACACAAATGTGCAATACCAGCACGTCTATTCAGACCCAAGTTCACGAAACACCACAATACACGTATCTGCTGTAGTAAGTAAAAAGGAATCTATTCAGACCCAAATGCACGTAGTTCCATATAAACCTCAGCACGAGTAGTATAAAGCCAAACAGTCAGTTTATATAGAGCAAACTTGATGAATAACTCCAATGTTCTTCATGCAAAAAACCAGAAAGAAAGAAATCCAAAATAAAAACTGCTTTATTCACAAGAACGGTGAGCGCTTTCGCTGATAAGCTTTTTCAAACCAGTACAAAGCATACTGCAGTACAACAGTTTATATAATAGCATTAATTATTCAATTAAAAAATTAATTATGCAAATGCATTACTTAAAGGCATATGTATATATGTGGATTCAACATTACATACACAAATAAACACAATACTTTAATATAAATAGTTTAAAATTAATAATTTAAAAATGAATTAAACATATATATGGATATATATATATATATATATATATATACTTTAAAAAGTTAAAATGTACTGATTTTTGCATAACAATGGTTTAAGCCAAATAAAACTTATCACAACCTAGCGTCTTCTGTTTTTTAATATAGGTTTTAATGGAATTCTATCATTTAAACCTGGGGGGATGTGTGCTCTAGTTTTAATTATCCATTCAGCTTCTGCTGATTCTGTAATATTTCTGACATCTCCCCCTCTATCGTTAACTTTAATTACTTGTAAAACAGAAAACTTAAATGTATGTGAGTTGTCAGTATGTATTACGTGTTTAGACAATGCATTCAATTCAGATTTGATCCGTATCTGATACAAATGTTCTCCGATACGTTCTTTTAGCATTCTATCAGTTTTGCCAATATAAAAAGACAAACATGATGAACACCTAGCCATGTAGACCACATGCTTAGTTTCACAATTTGCGTTAACCCTTATATTAAAAATTTCAGCTGTAGTTGGATGTATAAAAATGTTCATATCACTTAAATGAACACAAAAATTACATTTTTACAGGGTTTCACACCATAAATATCTATATAATTATCATTATTAATTTGATTTTTGCAACATAACATTTTATATAAATTATTTGCATTCTTATAGGCAAATTGTGGTTTAGATTCTAAACACTTGGAAATTTCAGGATCCAACTGTAAAATGTCCCAATATTTATAAATAGCTCCTTTTATATAGCTAATATCTTCGGTGTATTGTAAAGTAAACCTAACTTTAGTATTGCTTACATTAGTAACATTAGTTGTAGTTCTATATTCTGTTAAACCCTGTTCTGAGAATACAGGACATGCACTGTTGTTTCGAAGATCTTTGACCTCGTTGAAAACAGCATCTATTTCTGTAGGCTTATATCTCCTTTCAATAAATTTATTACGTAGGTCTATTAGTTCTTGATTAAAGTTCTGCAAACATGGATTTAACCTAGACATTCTCATGCCTTGTCCTTTAAGGACATTTTTGAAAACATGAGGAGGATGCATACTTTCTCTGAAGAGAAGAGTATTTCTATAACATGACTTACAATGTACACCTGTGTTAAAATGACCATCATTTAATCGCCATATGTTAACATCCAGAAAGGATATCTGAGTAGCTGAATAATTCATGGTGAACTTAAGAAATGTAGTTAATTCATTAACATGTCTCTCAAAAATCAATAAGTCTTGTATATTACCATGCCATAGAAAAAATAAATCATCCACAAAACGTTTATAAAATATAACATGACTTCTATATAACTCTAGCATAAATAGTTTGTCCTCTTCCCACAGTGCCATCACTAGGTTGGCGTAGCTATTGGCACAAGGAGTGCCCATAGCTACGCCATCCCTTTGTAAATAAAAGTCACGATTATGCAAAAAAACATTACTTTCTAACACTATTTCCAATAATGTACACAAGAAATCAACTTTAGTAGGTGTTAAGTTTGTATGTAAATTCAAATATTTCTGAATAAAAGAAAGTCCTTCATCATTGGGTATGTTAGTAAACAAAGAATTTACATCCATAGTAACAAGATATGTCAGGCACATTATTATATGGTTGTATAACTTGATAAAAATCCAATAAAAACTCTTTTGAGTCTTTAAGAATGACACTATTTTTGTTAACATATGGTCTCAACATTTTTTCTATATAAAATGATATATTCTCCGTTACCCATCCTCGACCCGAAACAATGGGTCTCATAGGAGGGTTTAAAAGATTCTTGTGAATCTTGGGTAGACCTCTTATAACTGGTACTGTGGGTTCATCTATTGTTAAATAATCAAGTAACTGATAATCCATGATACCTAACTTATACATATCTTGTAAATTATTATATACTCTCAGAATTATAAATTGAACATCATCAGGCATTAACACCTTATAATATTTTGTGTCTGCTAACATATTTGTCATTCTGTTGTTATAATCCATACTGTCAAAAACAACAACAGGACCACCCTTATCAGCAGGTCTTATGGAAATATTCTTGTCTTGCATTAAATTCCTTAAAGATTTCCTCTGTCTGAAATTCAAATTATTCTTCATGGATGTATGTTTACTATCATGAATGTTATAAAGCTCTTTCTCAACTGCTTTACTGAAAACATCTATCGTAGGATGCAAATTTGGTGTAAATAAACTAGGTTTCTTAAATGTATTGATGTTAACAGAATTCTCTTGACCCGAGAACATAACCTTAAGTTGTAAATTCCTTGTGAACAATTTCAAGTCTAAAATAGTATCTGTAATGTAACGCTGTTTGGATGGAACAAATGACATGCCTTTTTTAAGAACTTCCAATTCATATTTATCTAAAGGTCTATGTGACATGTTATGAACTAACCCAACTTCTGCCACATCTTTTTTAAAGTTGGTTCCCTGATATCGTTGGTAGGGGCCTTTCGCTTTTGTCTGCCCCTGCTCATTGAGCGGTTCCTGCCCTTCTGATAATTGTCCGCTATGGGGAAAGGGTGTGAAAGTTCACCTTGTGAATCTCCAGGTAGATTCCGTGTTTTACTACGCACTACCTGCAATGGATTCACCAACATAGTGGATGCATGATTGTCATTAACTGAGTCAAGTGACATTGCACTACTCTGTGCAGACTTATTTACATTATTCATAGAAGTAGTGTTACTATTCCCATCTTTCTCCTTAGAGCAAGTTTTATCAGTTACAGAATCACTATTAACTAAAGTTGAAAATGCTAATGCATTTTCATCATAGTGGGGAGACTATTTCTATCCAGAGAGCTTGATACTGCCAAATACACACAACGTTTTGGAAAATTATCTACTTTGTAAACTGTTTTCTTGTCAAGGTATCGTGTTGTTTCTTGCATAATACTTTTAGTGTAACATTAAGAATGAATTACAATGCCCTGTGCAAACAGTTAATTTACTTTTCTGCCATCTCTTTATCCTTCACTGTTGGCATAGCCCATGTATATCAATTATGTCTACATTACAAAGAGTTTTTTTACAGAATGCTACCTGACCTATACTTTGTATGTTTTATTTTACTGGAGTTTGAACAGTTATTGCAGATGAGTATAGTATAACTTCTAGCAAGGTCAGCTGTTTTTCCATATGCTAGTACAAAAAAATCTGATAAGCTTGTGATATCTATCTGGCTGCCCTCCACAGCAGTGGAGATGGCACTATAATAGTTTTGTACATTTCTACTTGTAAATTATGAATTATTATACTTAATGATGAGATGTAATACACAGTTACTACAACCTATTATCTGCATTATAAAACTGTTATATTTTGTTGTTATTTCATTAAAATATTTTTGAGGGGGCTGTCTTAACTTGCATATAGTCATAGAAACATTACTTTTTAAATTGCTGTGTTCATGATGGATGCATATGTTCATATATAATTGAGTTCACAGCCATCCTGTAAGTGTATTATATATTTAACTTGTTGTTTTCTTTCTGTTTCATCTCATATAGTGATATGGCACCCATCAAGAAATCTGTACCCTTCAAACCACCATTTGCTGATGCAGAAAATGAGGTCATTAACCAGGCCTTAAATCACCATGGAGCTTTTATCTTAGGTTGATATAGATGTGGCCAATCTGTGAGAGAGAGGATATGGCAGCAGGTGGTCAATGATATTAGTGTAATTGGAGGCATCAGAGAAGTTACTCCCAATTACAACACAGGGCAAGTGATATGATAACTTCTACCCACCATAAGGTGGATGCAGATGCCCAGGAAAAGTTAGCTAAGGGAGGTGGTCTTGCTAATGAACCACCACTAACTGAAACAAAGGAGTTCCTGTTCACTGTCAAAGAGCAAGATAGCCAGAGGGTCCACACAGAATCCTTGATGCTGGTGCCAATGTGGATGACAGACCTGGAATTTCTCAAGCAGAACTTCCAGATATGCAAAATGCAAGTGTCATTGTTATATACTTATATGAGTAGATCTGATAATTCTGGTCTGTGGTGAGCCAGTGATGGCTTTTAGTCAGATGACACAGTAATAAAGAGATAGAGGAACATGGAAGGAATTTGACAGGTCATTAGACTCTTGTATGAGAACATTCTTAATCTGCACATGTAAAGGGATTGTTCTCTGTTTTTTGTTTAATTTGCATAGTGATACTCTCAGCTTTCATTCCTTTCCCTTCCTTACATACAAGGACATCTGCACTGCAGGCTGCAAGATCACCTGCACATGGTAAGCACAAATTTGTTTATTGATATTACCAAATATAAGGTAGATTCAAGTTTAAATGAGAGAAACTTGTTTTGCTTTATCATCTATTAGAGTTTAACATTAACATGTATTTCATAAAAGAAAAGGTTTTGATCAATTGTATTCTCTGTTTCTGTTTGTCATTTTACTGTTTATTATTATAGGTGATCCTGACAGTGGCACTGTGGATTCCCTACCATCTGATGTCAGACAATCAGCAGCCTCTGATGATGATGGTGGTGATGAAGAGGCACAGTCTGGGGCTGCAAAGGGTCAACTGACACTGTGCATACCCATGACACAGAGACCTCCAAAACAGGACAGGATGAGGGTGACACACTTATCAAAGACTTGTGTTGTTCCTCTAGTTGCAGAGCTGGTTGCTTCAAACTGTAAACATAGTGAGGGCAAGGTGCCACACTGGAGGGATGATAGGTGTGTTTGGAGAAGGGCTGCTGTACACTCTGCTCCTGAATATGGTGTGTCATTAGATGCCACCAGTCGTATGTGTAGGGCCATAGTGGAGGCGCAGGCATGTTCCACCAGGGCCTTAGAAGAGGCAGTGTGAGCAGTAAACATCATGAATACTGATGTGCATGATTGCCAGAACTGTGTGGGTGACTCCTTCGACAGGATGTATGACACACTGGTGCAGGCAGTGTATGTGATGGAATGTCTGTTGGGGATGGTGGGCATCCATGTGGCCAGAGAGCTGCTACATCTTCTGATGTTAGCAGATGTAGCAGTGCAAGATCCCACTCCTGTTATGACACTACTTTCAATCTCCATTAGTGATTGTGGTATCCACACCCAGGTGTGGTAGACCACAGGTTTGTAGTCCTTGATATAGTCAAGAGGATGACTCATTTAGCAGACAGCACTTATGTTCAAGTAGCATGCCAACTACTAGTCAGATCCATGAAAGTAGCAGAGGTAGTGCCTATGGTGGGAGGGGTGGTGATGCTGAATTAACAACTCTACCATGCACGGCTCACAACTGCCCAAGATGCCAGGATGTAGTGCTAGGACAGTGCTTGAGTGTGTTCATGCAGGAAAACAAACATTGAAAAAAAATCACTTGCCCATACCACCTCACCCACATTCAATCTATTTAAGCAGTACTGTTGAGTGTAATACATCTGTTGCTACTGATCTTGAATACTGCATACTCTGAGAGTTACATGTCTTTCTTATTCACAAACACTCACTTCTCTGGTGTCAAACCTGCCCTCCTATCTCCCCCATGCAAATTATGATGACTGTGCCCTGCCCTTTGCACATGTATTTCTGACTTAAGATTGCACATATATCAGATGCACCCAGTCTCTATCTAATGCTTGCTTGATCACAAGCTCACATTTATAAATATGTTTTGCAGAAGTTAATCCATTGATTTCTTGTTTCTACTTATATGTGAATGATTGCTTATATAATTGTTGAATCTAATTGTATTTAGTTAGTATTGTAAGTAAAGCAGTGGAAGCGGCAGGTACTTCAGCACTGCTTCTTGTTATACTTGTGCAAATATGGGTATCACTTACCTGCTCCGTGTTTTACAGACAGTGGTCAGTTGAAATGCTTGATGTACAGCGTTGGTTAGAATACATAAATGTATATTGCAAAAATAAGACATAGGAGACATAACTGACATGAATGTACACATAGGTTCATAGGTTCATAGGTAGGTACTAGGCTATTGGCCCTAGGGCCTATATAAGCCGAGCCAAAAAGGTACCCTGGCTTTCGCCACCCAAGAAAATTATTTTCCTGTGCCCCTGTCGAGCAGAGCCACAGAAGTGATCCCCAGGGTGAATTTCCTATCTCCCATCCAATCATCAAGATTTTTCTTGAAGTGTGCTAATGAGGAGCTTTGTTTGATAAAGAAAGGTAGTTTGCTTCAGAGTATGGGAAGTCTCTGGGACAGAAATCTATCCCTCCAGCATGTTCATGGTCTGCTCAGGGGCACATACATGTTTCAGAATGAGAGTACTCTGGTATGTAATCATATTTTCATTACAGGTTCTACACTTAACTTGTCATTATTGCAGGGAACAAGTGGGTCCTTGTGGGCTGTCACTGTCAGATGATAACAAAATATAGCCATTACATGGTTCGTTACAGGTTGCAGAGCTTGACACGCGACAGCTTTCTTATATGCATGTACATGGGATACTAGGCTTTGACCTAGGTAGTGATTGTGTATGCTATCCTCTCCCTGTTAGCAAGTGCCAGGGCATACTGTGCATGCCTCCATCTGCTAGCAACATTTCCAAATGGTGGCTCTCTATCCCTTAGACTCTTCATCTGTACCTGCTGCTACTGCTGGCCCTGCCCGTGTTCCTCAAATCTTTGGTCCTGCCCCTAGCTATCCTTTTTGAAGTTGTTTCCTGAGAATTATATTGTATAACAGGGCACAGACTTTAATTACTTTAGCAGAGGTGCATGGGTCATACTGCAGTGTACATCCTGATGTGTCTAGACACCTTGATTTGAGCAATCCAAACACATATTCTACAGTATTCCTAGTTTGAGCTTGGTCCTCATTGTATCCTTGCTGAGTGTGGTTGTGTGAGCTTCACATGGCTGTCATGAGCCAGGGCTCCAATTCATAAACTGCATCACTCACTAGATGCCTTTGGGAATGTCAACCTAAAAAAGCTGGTGTATAGCTCACTAGTTTGCCGTGTGTGTGAGTCATGGAAACTGCTTGTGTTACCTATACAGACATTGTAGATATTCTCTTGGGCATTACAGACAACCTGACATCTAAAAAAGAAATATTGGCATGGGAAAGAAACAGAGATCTAATATGGTGTAATATTTATGCAAAGGAGAAAGCAAAATTAATCAATACAAAAAGAGCAGCACCAAAGATATTTGAAGAGAAATACAGGCAAAGGAATCCAGACATGGGAAACTTTACAATACAAAAAATAAGAAGACAAAGAGGAAAAGTTGAAAAGAAGATTAGTTATGTATTATTTGTTAACTGGGAAAATCCAACTTGGAACAAAGCTAATTTTCAGCAGAGGCCCAGGGCGAAATGCTCCAGACACATGCCTTTGTACCGTGGGAGAAAACCAGAGCACCTGGAGGAAACCCACACGAACGCAGGGAGGACATGCAGACTCCACACAAAAGGCACCCCCAGTGAGAATCAAACCAGAGAACCTCTTGCTGTGAGGTGACAATGCTACTGCTTGCACCACTGCATCAATTAGTAATGGAGATGTTAAAGAACTAGAAACTAAGGTTATGGAGTACCTGTGAAGTGAAGGATTCAGTGTAGAAAATCTAACTCAGAAAGCACCACAGCAAGATAGAGCAACAGACATCCAAATTATGTGGAAACCAGTGGAACAGGGAGCAAATGGGCAGTTGCCATATGAAGATATTTTGGAGTCTTCCACAGGAAACCAGTATAAATTTTCACTTGAAGCTGGATGGCAAGGGAGGGAACAGGAAACTGTGGCAACTCAGACACAGTCAATGTTGTGGAGTGATAGGCCAGTGAGTTCCCATATGAAAGAGCAACAGATGACACAAGATGAAATTGAAGAGAATGCTCCACAGGAAGATGTTATAGAATTCTCTACAGAATGCTCACAGGAAATGGAGAACAATAAATGTGCCCTCAATTTAGAAGAAAATGAGCTAAGAGAAGAGTTGCTTGATTTAATATATATATATAGAGAGATATTAAGATCAATGAAAGAACTAGACCACAGAAGGTCAATAAAACCCCAAATGCCAGAAGTTTGATAAAATAAATGAACACAGTAATTAGGACTGTCCATAGAAATCCATGCAATATAACAGAAGGCTATATTACTGTGCAGCTAAATTAATAACAGATAAAATTCTACAAGAACATAGGGTTGTAATGGAAACAAAGGGGAGAAATCAAATATAATCATGGAAGTATCAAATAAAGAAAACTATTAAGCAATTAAGACAAGAAGTGCTACTGTTAGAAGAAGACAGAAGAGGGAACAGATCAACAAAAATATTCCGAAAGATAGATGTGATAAAAGCAATGCAAAGTATTACAATGGTTCAGGATACATCTTGCACTATTGCAAATAGTAAACTAAAAACCTCAGCACAGGCAGAAAAACTTAGATGATACACAGATAAATATAAAAGAAAACTACAAAATAAGCAATTTATTGATGACCCCAACACGCTCTATAGATAATTGGGAAACAGGGCAAAAGAAACTGAAAGACCACTCAAAAAATAAGAAATAGATTCATTTTGGAGGAATATCTATGAAGATCCTGTGGAACATAACAAAGATGCTAAATTGATTGAAGAAGTAAAAGAAAGAATAAGAAGTTCAAAGGTGCAGGATATGCAATGGGAAGAAACAATGGCCAGAGAGCTTGAGATAGAATTAAGAAAAGCCTCCAACTGGAAAACCCCAGGCCCAGATGAAGTACCTAACTTTTGGCTAAAAGTGTTAACATCTTTGAATGAAGATTTGGCCAGGACTAGGAGCTATTTATATGCAGACCTCAAACAGACACCAACCTGGTTAACAACAGGAAAAAACATGCTCCTAATTAAAAGTGAACCTGCAAGTTATCCTAATCTAATTATAGACTGATAACTTGCCTTACAATGACAGTGGCAGATCCAGGAATCTGCAAAAGGGGGGATGGGGTGCAGTCTGGTCAGTTGACTACCATTGGCAGGTCCAGGGATTTGCAGAAGGGAGCAGTCTGGAAAGTGCACCAATGTGAGGTGGAGGTGGGTGGAACACTGAATGTGGAGGGGCTGTGGAAAGATCCTTAAGATGCGCTGACACCACATATGACAAGACAGCAATATATATTTCTGTTGCACATCACTGTGTTGTGGCTGTGGTAGTAGAGGTTACTCCTGCCCTGCATACAGCAAATTTACAGACAGTACCAGCTATTTCAAGGCATTCCCAGGTGAGACATGGTTACTCATGGCAGGTCACAGACTCCTCTCATAATGGCATACTTTGCATAAGCATTATAATAGCCTAGCAAAGAGTCCCAGTGAAGGCAATATCACTTTGGCAAGTACTATAGCAAATGCAAGCAATTTTGTAAGTAAATAAGAATTTCTGCAAAGCCAGTGAATAGCTAAACAAACACACACACGCATGCACACACACACACACACACACATACACACACACACACACACACACACACACACACACACACACACACACACACACACACACACACACACATACACACACACACATGCAAAGCAACTTAAAGAACTACATGTTTTGGAGAGAAAAAATCTGAAAAAGCAGGAAGAGCACCTTAAAACCTTTTCCCTCTACTCTGCCTCCTACAGATTCATGTTACTCGCTCTAAAGACCTTAACCTGGTATGTGACATTAATAGAACCTGCTGGACGGACAGATTTGTCTCCCAGAAGTTATCACACCTTTGGAACAGACTCCCATTTCATGCCAAACAGAGCACCTCATTGGCCCTCTTCAGACACAATCTGGATGACTGGATGGATAACCGTAAATTCACCCCAGGGGTTCTACTTGTGTCCCTCTTGGACAGGGGACATAGGTGCTGATCATGGGAAATACGGGTAGAACTTGGCTAGGTTTATAAGGGCCCTAGGACCATTAGTCTAGTAACTTCCTATGATCCTAGTCTACCTGGCTTTGTGGGGCATTTTAAGCTTATCCAGTTTTCCCACAAAGGTGAGACTCAAATCCTGTACGTTGTGTTTGTGAGGTAAACTAATTTTCCACCAGGTATAAATGATTCCTTGACAATACCTCCAGCCCTGAAAGAAAAATCTATGAAACTTTAAGTATTTTAACATTTTTACATGCATTACTGTGCCTGCATTTTTAAACATATGCTGAAGGTATTTAATATATAACAATATTTTAATTGTAAAAAGCTAAGTTGGCTTGAATATTAACATCCTGTGCATTTAATATTGGTCATGTGACCATTTTACATGTGACATTTTGACTATCATTTGCTCAATTTCATCTATTATGTACCATGTACTGTATAAAAATGGTTCTTAAATCAGTGTGCTTTATTCTGATGAAGTCTTCTATGTGAAAGGCGAACGCTTAATCTTGGTGTGTTTTTACTGTAATAAATGGAGTTCGTATACAGGCTTGTTTGCTGCATTTCCATTTGGTTCTTAGTCTTCTGTTCTTCGCACTGCACCAGATATTTGGATTTTGTCAAATAATTTAAATTACTCTATAAGCTTATATGAATACACTCTTCCAAACTTGGCCCGAAAAACAAAATAAAATAAAAAGACTTTTGTGATTCCATTATGCCAATAAATCTAGAAGTCTATTTGCTATAGATAGGCGAGTGAATGTATGTCTGTGTGTTTGTGTGTCTGCACGTACATGTGTGTCTGTGTGTACGGGGAACATATGGTAATATAAAGGTAGCCAGACACAAATAGAAAGAAGACAGCATTTTGAAAAAATTCAGCAGTTAAGGCCTTTATTCCCAGACTTTCGTGGAATAAAGTGACCCATCTGCATGCAAGCAGTCCTGGTCCTGTCATTCTTTGCATCAGGCAGTACAGAAAAGGTCACTATGTAAGTGTACTACTGACAAAAGATACAAGCACAAACTGCAGAAAAATGTGCTCCGTGTTGGGAGGTAGGCACTTACTATTCTCTGCAACAATACACTTTATTCCAAATTCAAGCTGTTGCAATAACTCTCAGTACAATTTTATAGGGGGAATACCAGAGACACAAGCTGTGCATGTTAAATGAAAATAGAAATCAAAAATGCAATTTCAAATACACACTTCCTCCAGATTGTATTTCCACCAAAATGATTTCTTTTCTGTTGTCCCTTACAATGAAATTACACTTTGGCTCACTTTGCACTTGCACCATATGTCACTTTAAAACTCACACTTTCATTATACTTCATTACTTACACTTTGAAGAGGGAAACAAAGATCTTCCATCTGCTACACCTGTCCTTCTTTTCCCATTCCTAGTTTTTACTCCAGTGTTAGAACAGATAGACAAACCCTGGGATTCATGAAGCTCGGCATAAGGCTTGCGCCGGCCGTGCAGAGTATATATGGAGTAGTCCCGCCATATGCATATTAATGAAGGCGCGCAGCCGCCACAGCCACATGCATAGGAAACGTGTGCGAGTGCAAGGGGCGTATCGAAGATGCACAGGGAGGCGTGTCAATGTCGGCTGTCGAGGAGCAACCTAAACTGCTGAATATTATATTCCGCCAGCAATCGTAATCATACCTATCAGTGTCCATGGATACTGAAACGTATGCAAAGCATAGTCCCTGCGAACAGAAAATGAAGAATCAAACACAAATACACGGTAGGAAATAATGGGTCCCTACCCTTGAACAAATGACATGAAAACCATGTGCCCATAGTCCAACGTAGTGTTGATAGCTATACCATGTGGAAGTGAAATGTATCATATGTTAGCGCGCCGCCAGTAGGTACATCCAGTCCAACGGAGAGGGTCACCAGCCGACCCATAATGTGAGGAAGGGAACACAGCTGTGCAGATGTGTCCATAACAAAATACACAAGGAGAAATGTAGATATATGTAGTGACCGTATGTCTGAATCATATCCCACAAGTCATGTAATAGTCACATACAAAAGGTATGTCCGTATTTCACATACCAAATGTGATAGGAAATAGCATACACATGTAAACGAAACAGAAGGAGCATATAAACAGCCATAACAATACGAACACATGTAGGCCGAAAGGAACAGTATGATCCGTACCATCGACCAAGATTACCACCTGTCCCACTTTGTGAGTGACAGTCCCTCTGTGGGCAGATGTGTCCTGACACAAACATGTAAAACTGGCAAATGTCCAGACAATATACAACATAACTCTTCCGTAGACATCATGCAATAGTTGCATTAAACATATTTCACTGAACGTATATTACATAAATGTCATAACAAACAGAATAAGATACTGAAATGCTACAAGAATAAGCTGAGATATAGGCAAGAATTGTAAGTTCTATCTGCCGAACTGACCGTGGGTATGTGTCGGCCTGTAAAATATGCTGTGTTCACCGCAAATGTCATAGTAGGGTTGCCACCTTTTCAAATGGCCAAAGTGGGACATGTTTGGTACAGACATCAGATTTTACAGGCCGACACATACCCACGGCCAGTACAAAGGACAGAACTTAACTGTTTTGCCTAGAGAAAAGCGTATTCTTCTAGCAGTTTAGTTGCTTATTCTGTTTCTCATAACATTTAGGTATTTCAGATACAGAATAACTGTTTAATGCAACTATCATAAAATAATTTTGTCCTAAAATCTCAGGACATTTGCCATGTTTACAATTACATGTCAGGACACAACTGCCCAAAGAGGGACTGTCCCTTGCAAAGTGGGACAGGTGGTAACCCTATGTCACACTGTGACCAATTGAAAAGGTGGAAACACAACCGTCGACTGTGGGGAGGCATTGTCCACAACAGTCGGACATGTGTAAGGAATAGCTTGGACATAGGAAAAGGTGCCATCCTACCAATGAGTACAACAGGCTGGCAAAATCCAGAAGGCAGCTGTATAATCTGAACATGTATGTGACACAGTCGAATGGTAGTACCCAGATACACCAACCAAGTAATGAAAGTTAAGTATGGGCATGTACCTATGTGCGTGAGGTATAGCATGTGGAAAGCAAACATGGCAGGGTAGTCCACACAACCATAAAGGTACCCGACACATGTAGGGTAGTCAATGTGTAACTCTGGCCGTGTCATGGGCCAACAACCAAAGTAGTGCTCTATGGGGTGTGAGGAATTTGCGTGTGAGGGGTGGATGTTTAATGGTAAATTCCTCAAAGGCGATACTGTGTCGTATGCAGAAAAGTTGAACCGGAGGTACATGAGGGGGCAGTGGGTGAAGTGGAAAGAAACACAACCACATGTAGAAACAGCTGCAAGACAAGCAGACAGGCCATAGTGTAGAACACAATCCCATAAACATATGAATATGGAAATATGTGAGACAAATGTATAGATACGTCACCGTCACATACCCACAGATGGGTCCTAATGGAACTGGCCATAACAAACGCAACACACCTGGATGCATAATGGCCTACCCAGCATACCCTCCACAACACACAACCTGCCACCATACCAGAACGTCCACCAAATCCAGCCAAAATTGGTCCACTGGTTTGTTGCAGAAACAGCCACACACAGTGACCCTTACACATATGTAGTAGGTAATGTCACCCTAGGCAGTGTCAGGATTGCAAGCCATGTATCCCCTGCATGTAAAACCCCCTGCACATTTTTGTGAAGCCACAAAAATCTTCGTTATCTAACTTGTTTTGGTCTAGTCCAGTTTTTGGAATATCCCTCATGGGTTGACCAGCTTGTGTAAATAGTAGAATGGGTATGACAACATGATGTCCAATCCAGTAGATATCTGGACACAAGTCAGAATGTGCAGTGGAGGTCCATGACACTGTCCAGCCCTAAGTGGGCATGCATAACCTACCATCCAGGATAAAATACCTTCCCGTGACGCACGTGTCTGACATGAATTGGAGGGAGAATATAATGCACACATTTGCAAAGTGGAAAATGGCATGAGGGTGAGGAAGACACTGATGTAAACAGGTTAACCCTGATCAAGTGTGAGGGACACTGACTGTGTGCAGTCATGACCGACCATACCTGTCAACCTGTGTGAGCAAGATATCTGGACAGAGCTGTGAATATAAGTGAGACAAATGTCCAAAAACAGGGACAATTTGTAAAGATAGCTCTTAGAAACATAGACATTTGATAGAATAACAGTTTGCACATTGGCATTAATGTCTGGAGTATGAAGTCTGAAACCCAACTGTCTGTCAGTACATTCCGACTGCAGTCTGTAATGCTGAGCTACTGCTGTGCCAGAACACAACAGCGTATTACAGAGGTCCGTGCCATACCACTCAACTGTCCGGATATTCGCAGAATGACTAGGGTCACCACCTGTCCCACTTTGCGAGTAACAGTCCCTCTGTAGGCAGTTGTGTCCTGTGAAAATAATCAAGACATAGCAAATGTCCTGAGAGTTTAGGACAAAGTTATATCCTAATTTTCTTTAATAGTCTCATAAAACGGTTATCTTATATATGAAACTTATATATGTTATGTGAAATAGCATAAGCAATTCAAATGTTACTAGAATAAGCTATTATATGTACAAAAAAGGTTAAAGTTCTATACTATGCATGGCTGTAGGTATTTTTTGTCCTGGAAAATCTGACATCTCTACAGAATATGTCCCACTTTGGGCATTTGAAAAGGTGGCAACCCTAAGAATGACCACAGGTTCACCCCATATTGTTGGTGTGTGCCTCTGACAATCTGCACCAGTGTGGTAAATAGCTGAGGATTGACATCACTAAATAATGAGAAATATCCTGAGTTTAAGACTCCACAACCTGCAGAAAAGTCATGCAAATGCAAAACCTAATATTCTATCAGCGTTCTAAGCTTGTAAGAGCAATCATTAAAATGTGTCCCTAATTGTCCCCCCATCTTGTAGGTTTTGCGCAGATTTGGTGCTCTAAGAGGTTGAGAGGTATGGTCCGTACATATTTACAGTAACAACCCTTCACACTTGTGTAATGTACAACTTTATACCTGTAGTCACTTCATGTCCAAAATAATAATCCCCGTATGACTGTATACAGGTAATAGTCAAATGTGAATGGGAACACCCCTCACCATGGAGTATGGGCTGTAACAACCCCACCCATAATATGTAATGCCAACAGAATAAGCTGCTGACAGTTGCCCAAACACCTGTGTCTATAAACACAGGTAAAACTTCAAAATAGGGAGATAATCCCTGTCCATATGCTTCGTCTGCCATTTGACCTCGGCCAGGGAAGTTCCATTCACCAGGTGGACAAGCCTAAACCCAGATCACTACATGATCACCCTGACAATCAAAGACCTGTATGTGGCTGGACTATACGCCTTGGTGTTCTGCATATCCTTGGAGTGATTAAAAATGCAGCCTGAGTCCACAGCAGTAGGCAATAGGGAATGTGTTATATGTAGTACCGCCTTTTTCCCAGCAGGAGAATGGATGCCTGTGTTGTAGGTGAAGTGTTGAGGCATATGTTGATGTAGCTAAGTACTATGGGTATGCATATCAATGCAGGAGAACACCAATAGAATAGTGGTTCCGGCATCCGGCCAAAGTGAATGCAGTCCCGGTTGACCTACGACCACTGCACATATAACTTGAAAGTGTAATGAATGCGTTCGTGCTGTACACACATTTAAATATGTAAAGGTGAACGTGTGTTTCGCAGCAGTTCGTAAACTGGAATACAGATATGTAACTGTTACGGTCAGAATTATGAAAGTTCACGTAAGCACAATTATCTATGAAACATATGTAACCCACAATAAGGATATGCAAGTGCACCTGCACGTGTGTAATCTGCTCACTGAATAGAAAATGAATGTTTTCCCCACGTTCTATGTACATGGCTCATACCTGTTAACCCCATAAAGTACGAAACCAGACAAAGCCATGACAACAACTGGTACAAATAGGGACAATCCCCAGATATTGCCCTAACAAACATAGAAAGTGGATAGAATAACAGGTGTGTCACTAGCATGGATTCTCTGAAGGGTATTAAGTCATAACCGGAAATGTTTGTCATTATTTACCAACATCAGTCTTTAATGATATGCCACTAACTTGCCAGATAGACACAAGGTTATGAAAAATGGACCAAAGATAAGAGGCAAACAGCTGTACATACAGCGGAAATCTGTACAGTTGAAAGTTATGATATGGAGATATATATACACATATATCCACAGACATAAACCAAAGCAAATTATGAGATGAGGAATGTACAGACATATGTATATATGTACATATATATATCTATACACACACGATACATGAATAGATATATACACAACAAACATATGTCCCTGTACGTATAACACATGTACATTAATAGGTCACGGTATAGCTATTATGGATAGACAGATAGACATGCATGAAAGGAGAATACACAGATGCTTTCCAAACCATTGCCCAGAAAGTACCAGTGTGACAGGGCCTGCAAGTTCTACACGTTAAACATGAATATAGGTGTCCTTTGCAGGACCCCAAAAATTGATCTTGTATGAAGTGCGAACCGTCATTGATGCTAAAGAAGTCACAAGTGCAACTACGATATAGGTGTACATGCAACAGTAGCAGGTGCAAGGGTAATAACACATGGGTCGGTAGAATGTATGATGTACAACCTGATATCCGCAGAGTGGGGAGTGGTCGGAAATGTCCTCACACTTTATTATCTCTCACATTAAACATGTCATGTGGAGGGGGTGTCAGGTATGGGAATCATGGGTATGCAGAAATGGGCCACGGTGTTGGTTGGCACAGACCTATTAGGTATGCCCCATGGGAGTGATCAATATACCTATGTGGGTATAGCACATGCCTATATTCTCCAAAAAGGTGCAACCCATCTACTGGATATTGTGTAAACCATTGGGGGAAGATGCAGGGACCTATATCAGTGTCATGTAGGCGATTATCATGGACGGACATGCATACGACCCAAGATGGTAACCATACCTGCCAAAATGTCAGAATAAGACAGCTGGACTAAGGCATAGTACACAAAAGACAAATAGGGACTATATTAAATATACCACAGACAAAGTCAGAATGTTGATAGAATAATTGTGTAGTCAGGAATACGAATGTTATGAGAGTTAGCAATCATGAAATAGAAATGTCAGTCATGATTACCTAACTGCACAGTCCATCATGCCTTGCCAGCAATCTACCAGAAAGGCACATTATCATGACAAATGTAACAGAATCATAGGTCAAACCTTGGGGCGTATACCCATAATGTGTACAGGTAAGAGGTATGAAGGTAACCCGTTCTAATTAAATGTACAGAACTAGTGATACTAGGTGGACAGGTGAGAAGAAAGACATCAGGACAAATGACAAAACATGTACAAGTCAAAAGCATGTATTTCCACAAATGTGAATGACAACATATGCCCTGTGAAAGTCAGTGTGGAAGGTTAATAGACTCAAAAGACATGTATCCCTCAGGGTGTCATGCAGTGTCACCGATACAGTGTCCAGTCCCTCATACTCGTACGTGAGCTCTGCCACTGATGGAAAGCACAAATACCGGCGTACACATAAGGTACATGATAGAATAATTAGTGTGGATAAACACCTGTTGGCCTGTGTGAGGAATATAACCCTCTGGGTGGGTGTGTCCTGCAACAGGAATGCAATGGCAACTGGTCTGTGATGGTGCCATGTATTGTGTGTATTGGTGTAAGAAAATTGATTTCCAGTATCAGAAACATACCTCGCAACTGTACGAATGTGCAGATGTATGCCTCATATGTGTGGTGTGTTCCTCTTACAATCTGTACCTGTCTGCCAAATACCTGAGAACGGACATCATTAAATAATGATAAACATATGAGTTTAAGACCCCAAATCCCTCAGAAAGGTCATACTAATGCAAAACCGATAATACTGTCAACTATCTATGTTTGTAAGAGCAATATGTATAATCTTCCCCTATTTGTCCCCCCATCATGTTAGGCTTTGTACAGATGTTTTGCTCTAGGAGGTTGATAGGTATGATCAGAAAAGGATACATGTCTAAGGAAACAGCATTATCGACCGCAAGATAACTCAGAAGGTATGAAAAGCGCTGCAGTAGGAAGTTCAGTATTGGCCGCAGGTATGTGCTGACATGTCAAATGACACAGCAGTCTACATGAAGTACCTATAGGGTGTCACCTTTACCAATGATGACAGTGGGACATACCCACAGCCATGCATACACCACAACTAGACATAGCACACAGCAAAGCCCAGGCCATGGTACATGACGCCTTCGGCATTTATGGATTGAGTGAGAGTACAGCAAGGAAAGATGACTGCCAGGCTATTCAGCAAACACCCGCAGGGGCGTGCAAGACCACCCGTAACATGAACATTGCATGGACAATGTTGGGATTTGCAACATACCCCATTTGTATGTGTAAGCTATGCAAATGATGTAATTACGCGATACATAAAACAGTAAGCTGTCCGTGCAAGAGCAGAGTTATGTGCAGAAATGTACCCGGATGTTATGCGACTAACATTTTGCACATTGCTAAATGGAGCGATGACAGCTGCAAATACAGTATGAATACAGTCGAAGAAGCATGCCAATGTCCAAGTCCAAGGCCAGTGGCGGCTTTGTCCATTGGATATCAATAAACCAGTAGTTGTCCTCCCCCGATCCCTGGTGTGGAAGCGTAGCGCAGCACCACGAGAACTCGCTGCACTTCAAAACAAGACATAGGTTCATAGGTTCATAGGTTCATACTAGGCTATCTGCCCGAGAGCATTTATAAGCCTAGCCCATTGTTTTGTGGCTTACGCCACCCCTTTAGTATGGGGAACTATACCCATTATTTTGCTATGCCTCTGTCGAGCAGTGACACTGAGGTAATTCCTGGGGTATATCTGCGATCTCCCATCCATTGGTCAAGATTTCTCTTGAACAAGGCCAGCGAGGTGCTCTGCCTCACATGTACCGGGATTTTGTTCCACAGCATAGGGAGTCTTTGGGTGATGAATCTATCCTCCAGCACGCCCTATTAATAGCCGTGTCGAGGTTTAAGTCTCCGCCCTTGTGGCTCTGATGGATCTAGATTTTTGAGGTGAAGCATATTCATCAAATCTGGGTTTGACATGGCCTTGTATGTTAGGCAAAGGTCACCTCTGAGCAAGCGTGGCGACTGAATAGAGCTGGAGTTCTTTCAGTCGGGCAGCATAGGACAGATTTTGAGACCCTTTATCCTTTTGGTGAGGAACTTTGTGGCCTCTCCAGCTGCTGCAAGTGTCGGGTCAGATACATTCCAATGGGGCATTGTACTCAATCATTGGTCTGATGAGTGATGAGTAAAGGGAGACTATGACCTCCCTTGATCTAGATGAGAATCCTTCATGATAAGGTGGGCAATGTAGAAGGACTTCCTAACTACTTTAGCTACATGGGTGTCGAATGACAGACTACTATCAACCTGGGTCCCCAGGTCCCTGATAACTTCTTCTGTGCTCAGTGGATTGCCACCTATTTGGTAGCTAGGGGTAACCTTGTTTTCCCGAAGGGTATGACTATGCATTTTTGGCATTTAACTTTAGGCCGTGGCTCTGGCACCAGTTATCCGCTTCTGTGAGACCCTTCTGAAGGATATCTGTGTCAGATGTGTTTTCTACTATGGCGCCCAGTTTGCAGTCATCTGCAAACTTTGTCAGCCATAACCCTCCTGTGTTTGCTTGTACTGAAAAGTAGATGCCAAGCAAGAGTGGGCCCAGGACTGAGCCCTGTGGGACACCACTTGTGACAGGCTTTGAGTCTGACATGGCGCCAGCAACTCTGACCCTGTGGGTTCTGTCACTCAGCCAGTTTGCAACCCATCTTGTGATGTATGGGTTAACATTTAAGCTGATGAGTTTTTCAATGATACCCGAGTGGGGTATTGTATCGAAGGCCTTAGCCAGATCGAGGTAGGCTGTATGGACTGCCTTTCCTCATCAATGGCTTTGGTGACTGTTTCAAAAGTCAACCAAGTTTAAAAGGCATGATCTGCCTTTGACAAAGCCAAACTGGGTTGGATCCAAAGTCTGCAAATTCCTATGTCTTTATTTATGAGGTCCATTATGATCCTCTCCATGGCTTTGCAGATAAGGCTTGTCAAGCTAATGGGCGGTAATTTCCAGGGTCTGTGGAGGCACCGCCTTTGTGAAGTGGGACCACAGTTGCAGTGCGCCACTCCTGGGCGTATCCAGAGGTAAGACTTTGATTAAACAGCTGTCCTAGCTGTGGGTTTAATTCCTCATTGAGTTCGTGGAGCACACAGCCGGGGACACCATCGGGTCCCATGGATGCTGTGTTTTTGCTTTGGAGAGCAGTTCTCACTTGGGCGCTGGAGATGTTTGGGGGCTGCACTCATTTGGTATAGATATCTCTCCTTTTGGGAGGGGAGAAGTTTGCACTGAACCTGTCAGCCAGTATGTTGGCAATGTCTGTAGGATCAGTAATCTTCACATCATTTTGAACTAGTTCTGAGCATATCTGGGAGTTTCCTCCTAGGTTTCTAACATAGCTAAAGAAGGCCTTATGATTGTCTTTTGAGTCTTTAGCTATTTTTCTCTCGAAATTTGCTTTGGATGATTTTATGAGAGCTCTTAGTTTTTACTTATAGTGATCAAGGGTGTCTTACTTTTAAGGATTTTGCTCTATCTTGTAGTAGCTTCCTCCTTTTGTTGTAGAGTTTGTTTATGGCTGGGGTCCACCAGACTGGACGCTTGCCTTTGGTACAAAGAGTCTTTGTTTTGCTTGGGATTGCCTTATCCATGCAGTCCTGCAGGTGCTGGTAGAAGGCGTTTGTAAGTGATTCAGCGGCTTGAGTATTGTTTTCCACGCCTCGGGGCCTGAAAGGAGACCACACTAGTCTTTAGAAGTGTGAAGTCGGCTTTTGAGAAGTTCTTTACTGTGGTCTTTTTATTTCAGGTGGGGGGGGAGTGTGGACCTCCAGCGAGATTAGTTTGTGATCTGATCTCACCAGTGAGGGGTATACTTCGGTGTTGAACATTGTGCTCCCATGTTCGTGATGATGAGATCAAGTATGTTATCTCCTCTTGTGGGATGGTGACTAGTTGTTCCATGGCATTTGAGTTTATGAATTCCAGGAACTTTTGGGCTAGGGTGTTTGGGCTTGAGTAGTGTTCCCAGTCTATATTAGGGTAATTGAAGTCACCTAGTATGATGGTGTTTGGTGATACATTTATCCTCTAGTGTTTTCAGGAAGGCCATGTGAGTTTCCTGAGTTTGTGAGGGTGGCCTGTAACATGCTACAATTTGCAGAGCAGTCTTGCCTATGGTTAATTGCACCTGGATGGTCTCCGATGCATCGTGCGTTGCCACCAGTCTTGAGGTGTGGGTGTCCTTGATGAATATGGATACCCCTCCTTTCTTGGTATTGTCTGGATTTTGGGGCGAACGCATGATATGAGGTAAAACCTGATAGCGCTGGGGTGCTCTCAGGAGCCTTGAACCAGGTTTCTGTCACAGCACAGACATCGATGTTCTCCATACTGAGAAGGGCCTCGAGTGCGTGCATTTTGAGATTTAGACTTCTGGCATTGAGCAGCATTACCCTTAGTTTTTCCTTTTTGTGTTCTAGGGTGGTAGGTTTAGAATTTGAGCCTTGCCTAAAAAGGCACTATGGGGTGGCAAGAGCCTTTGCCAATATCCGAATCCCAGGGTGACAGGTGCAAGCCGTCCCTGCGGCAGCGTGGCTTGTCCAGCATGTCATCCCAGGCAGACAGATACTGGATCCCCTTTGAATGACACCAGAGTTTAAGCCAATTGTTAAAGCTGATCATCTTATCTCTGTATTGTGGCTACATTCTTGGTGAAGGTAGGATACTGCTCTAGGTCAGGGTCATACCTGCTTGGGCTACATAGTCAGAGGGCTCCTCAATGTCTCTTTCATGTAGTCCAAGGAGGTACGCCTCAGGTCGCTTACACCAGCGTGGACAATGACTGAGTCATATTTGTACCTGCTGTTGAGAGACCTGAGTGCTTGCGTTATGTGGCGGATTCTAGCCCGACAGGCAGCTTACTGTGACCTTCTCCTTACTCAGTCTGGTGAGCGGGACATCAGTGTGTCTGACTATGGAGTCACCAATGACTAGTGTGTCTGGCATTGTGTTTGGCCTTAAGGGCTGTGACTGTTTGACACTCTGACTGTGAGGCCTATGTGTTGCGGGTGTTGTGTTCTGAGGTGGTGGTTGTTTGGGTGTCTGCTTTGGTGGCCTCTGCTGTTTTGGTAGATTTCTGATCAGAGCCTCCAGTATGTCTTTGTGTGTTTATGTGTATGATTTGAGGTTGTAATGGTACTATGTGAGACTGGGTCTATAGTGTGTGTGGTAACCTTCTCCTCCTGACTGGTCTTGCCAGTCCTATGTTGAGAGAGCTCAGCCTCCAGTTTGGCCGTATAGTTGCATCTCGCATGTATTTGTGTTTTGTGGGAGGAGGAAAGGGTTGTCTGTGTACATGAGGCAATTGAAACATTGCCTCAATATTCCCAGGTTCACCAGCTGAGCAGGAGAGGACACTAGCAACTGATCCCTCGACATGCTAGAAGGGTAGACGAAAACTTTAAAAAAAAGATTCGGGGACGTGGGTGACCGAGAAATGGGGTTGCCTTTTGGGGTACTATCTATGACAAGAGTGCCGTATCAAGGTAATAAGTACTGTAGGAGCAAGTGCTAGGTTTAATAGATAGAGAATAATCTACTTGGAGTCAAGTAGAGTTGATCTTTAGTTATAGGATACGCTGATTTGATCAGTAGTATAGTTCGAGGAAGGTAGTTTTAAGGAAAATTTGAAGAGTGGACTTTAGGTAGCCGAATAGTTTAAACCTGCTTAACCGGCACTGCCCTAGTGTGCAACAGTGGCAGCTCCCCGCTAAATCGCTCTAAATCTCGCTAACGCGTTTAGCGCTTTATACCAGGGGCTGGAAAAGCTAGAAACTGGCCCAAAACGACCAATAAACTACTAGTTACTGGCTGAAACCTCACAAAACTGGACAAAAGGCAGCTCAATGCTTCCCACTCCCACTGGTAAGCAAGGTAGCTTCCCTTCCCCCAAATAAGGCAAGGAAACAGTGCACAGGAACTACAACCAAAGCCCAGGAATCAGCAACTCTGAAACTGGACTAAACTAGTAAAGCAGGAAAGCAAGGTAGCTTACCTTCCCCCAAATAAGGCAAGGAAACAGTACACAGGAACTACAACCAAAGCCCAGGAATCAGCAACTCTGAAACTGGACTAAACTAGTAAAGCAGGATAAACAAGAGATATTTTTTTCTTTTTTTTCTTTTTCACAAAACAGGCAGAAACAGGTACAGCAAACACTTATAAATGCTATGAATCAGCTACTACAGCTTACACAGAAGAATTTGCTACAAATACAGTCAAATAGTAACAAACAAGGATTCCAAGTGCAATATTAAGTTAAATGCAGTAAAACAGCTTCAATGTAACAGAAAGGCAGGCGAAATACAGTTGCTAGGTATTCAGATGTGGAAAGCAACAAAAATATACTTAGTATCAAGAAAAGTCGCTTATTCAGCTCTCTGCAGCCTGGATTACTCTGCTGGCCCACGTGGAGTCTGTGCTGAGTAGGTACAAGCTGAAAGTTTTATACCAGGGGGCTGGAAAAAGCTAGAAACTGGCCCAAAACGACCAATAAACTACTAGTTACTGGCTGAAACCCCACAAAACTGTACAAATTGACACCTCAATGCTTCCCACTCCCACTGGTAAGCAAGGTAGCTTCCTTCCCCAAATAAGGCAAGGAAACAGTACACAGGAACTACAACCAAAGCCCAGGAATCAGCAACTCTGAAACTGGACTAAACTAGTAAAGCAGGAAAGCAAGGTAGCTTCCCTTCCCCAAATAAGGCAAGGAAACAGTACACAGGAACTACAACCAAAGCCCAGGAATCAGCAACTCTGAAACTGGACTAAACTAGTAAAGCAGGAAAAACAAGAGATATTTTTTCTTTTTTCTTTTTTTTCACAAAACAGGCAGAAACAGGTACAGCAAACACTTATAAATGCTATGAATCAGCTACTACAGCTTACACAGAAGAATTTGCTACAAATACAGTCAAATAGTAACAAACAAGGATTCCAAGTGCAATATTAAGTTAAATGCAGTAAAAACAGCTTCAATGTAACAGAAAGGCAGGCGAAATACAGTTGCTAGGTATTCAGATGTGGAAAGCAACAAAAATATACTTAGTATCAAGAAAAGTTGCTTATTCAGCTCTCTGCAGCCTGGATTACTCTGCTGGCACGTGGAGTCTGTGCTGAGTAGGTACAAGCTGAAAGTTTTATACCAGGGGCTGGAAAAGCTAGAAACTGGCCCAAAACGACCAATAAACTACTAGTTACTGGCTGAAACCTCACAAAACTGGACAAAGGCAGCTCAATGCTTCCCACTCCCACTGGTAAGCAAGGTAGCTTCCTTCCCCAAATAAGGCAAGGAAACAGTACACAGGAACTACAACCAAAGCCCAGGAATCAGCAACTCTGAAACTGGACTAAACTAGTAAAGCAGGAAAAACAAGAGATATTTTTTCTTTTTTTTTCTTTTTTCACAAAACAGGCAGAAACAGGTACAGCAAACACTTATAAATGCTATGAATCAGCTACTACAGCTTACACAGAAGAATTTGCTACAAATACAGTCAAATAGTAACAAACAAGGATTCCAAGTGCAATATTAAGTTAAATGCAGTAAAAACAGCTTCAATGTAACAGAAAGGCAGGCGAAATACAGTTGCTAGGTATTCAGATGTGGAAAGCAACAAAAAATATACTTAGTATCAAGAAAAGTCGCTTATTCAGCTCTCTGCAGCCTGGAATACTCTGCTGGCCCACGTGGAGTCTGTGTATAATATACATACAAAATGTAGGTTTAGTTAGATGTTAGTACGCCATGCAGATGAAAGGCAAGCTGGAGACAACATGGCTACTGCGTACTGGTTCTTATGTGTGGAAGCGCTCTGTCAGAGATGTAACGAAGCATTTGTAGGCAATGTGAGGCAAGTGAGGTTGAGGATAGTGAATCACAACATGTCATGCCATATGGGCCAAGCCTCTACAGTGTAGTGTAGGTTAAGGGGACTATTAGAGTAGAAGATAGGTGATAACATGA